>NW_024056153.1:0-75629 GCF_013401445.1 Tripterygium wilfordii
TTTTGTGCAATTTGAGACATAACTTGGTCTATTCACGCGTTTTACCTTGGGAAACGTGGCACGAAGGCTCAACTAGCAAGTTAGACTTTTAAGAGCACTAAATAGAGTACAACGGTCCACATTGATGCTTTGGAAGTGCTCAACTCTCTCCATAGAGTAGCTTTTGACGTTTTTGTGCAATTTGAGACGTAACTTGGTCTATTCAGTCTTTACCTTACGAACGTGGCACGAATGCTTAACACAAGTTAGACTTTTAAGAGCACTAAATAGAGTACAACGGTCCATTGATGCTTTGGAAGTGCTCAAACTCTCTCCATAGAGTAGCTTTTCACGTTTTTGTGCAATTTGGACATAAACATGTCTATTCGGGTCTTTACCTTACGAAACGTGGCACGAATGCTCAACTAGCAAGTTAGACTTTTAAGAGCACTAAATAGAGTACAACGGTCCCACAATTGATGCATTTGGATGTGCTCAACTCTCTCTATAGAGTAGCTTTTCACGTTTTTGTGCAATTTGAGACATAACTTGGTCTAATTCGTCGTTTACCTTGGAAACGTGGCACGAAGGCTCAACTAGCAAGTTAGACTTTTAAGAGCACTAAATAGAGTACAACGGTCCACATTGATGCTTTGGAAGTGCTCAACTCTCTCCATAGAGTAGCTTTTCACGTTTTGTGCAATTTGAAACGTAACTTGGTCTATTCAGGTCTTTACCTTACGAAACGTGGCACGAATGCTCAACTAGCAAGTTAGACTTTTAAGAGCACTAAATAGAGTACAACGGTCCACATTGATGCTTTGGAATTCTCAACTCTCTCCATAGGGAGCTTTTCCGACGTTTTTGTGCATTTGAGACATAACTTGGTCTATTCGCAGTCTTTACCTTACGAAACGTGGCACGAAGGGCTCACTATCAAGTTAGACTTTTAAGAGCACTAAATAGAGTACAAACGGTCCACATTGATGCTTTGGAATTGCTCAACTCTCTCCATAGAGGAGCTTTCACGTTTTGTAGCAATTTGCAAGGACATAACTTGGTCTATTCGCATCTTTACCTTACGAAACGTGGCACGAAGGCTCAACTAGCAAGTTAGACTTCTAAGAAGCACTAAATAGAGTACAACGGTCCCACATTGATGCTTTGGAATTGCTCAACTCTCTCCATAGAGGAGCTTTTCCACCGTTTTGTGCAATTTGAGACATAACTTGGTCTATTCCGTCTTTACCTTACGAAACGTGGCACCTAGGCATCAACTAGCAAGTTAGACTTTTAAGAGCACTAAATAGAGTACAACGGTCCACATTGATGCTTTGGAATTGCTCAACTCTCTCCATAGAGGAGCTTTTCACGTTTTTGTAGCAATTTGAGACATAACTTGGTCCTATTCGCGTCTTTACCTTACGAAACGATGGCACGAAGGCTCAACTAGCAGTTAGACTTCTAAGAGCACTAAATAGAGTACAAACGGTCCACATTGATGCTTTGGAATTGCTCAACTCTCTCCATAGAGGATCGTTTCACGTTCTTGACGCATTTGAGACATAACTGGTGCTATTCGCCGTCTTACCTTACGAAACATGAACAATTGACTCGAAGGCCTCAACTAGCAAGTTAGACTTTAAGAGGCACTAAATAGATGTACAAAGGGGTCCCACATTTGATGCATTGGAATTGCTCGAACCTCTCTCCAGAGAGGAGCTTTTCAGCGTTTTTGTGCAATTTGAGACATACTTAGGGCAATGTTCGCCTCTTACCTTACCGAAACGTGGCACAGAAGGGCGAAACTAGCAAGTTGAGCACTTCTACAGCAAGCACCTAATAAACTAGATGTAGAACGCATTCCAACATTGATGGTAGGCATTTTGGAATTGCTCAACTCTCTCCATAGAGGGAGCTTTTCAGCGTTTTTGTAGCAATTTGGGCATAACTTGGTCTATTCGCGTCTTTACCTTACAAAACGTGGCACGAAGGCTCACTAGCAGTTAGGACTTTTACGAGCACTAAATAGAGTACACGGTCCACATTGATGCATTTGGAATTGCTCAACTCTCTCCATAAGAGGACGCCTTTCTAGTTTTTGTGCAATTTAAACTTACTTGGTCTATTCGCATCTTTACCTTATGAAACATGGCACCAGAGGCTCAACTAGCAAGTTAGACTTGTAAGAGCACTAGAATAGAGTAAAACGGTCCACATTGACGCTTTGCAATTGCTCAACTCTCCCATAGAGGGAGCATTTCACGTTTTTGGGCATTTTGAAACATAACTTGCTCTATTCGCATCTTTGCCTTACGAAACGTGGCACGAAGGCTCAACTAGCAAGTTAGACTTTTAAGAGCACTAATAGAGTACAACGGTCCAGCATTGATGCTTTGGCAATTGCTCAACTCATCTCCATAGAGGGAAGCATTTCATGTTTGTGCAATTTGAGAACATAACTGCGTCTATTCGCATCTTTACCTTACGAAACAGTAGCACGAAGGCTCAACTAGCAAGTGAGACTGTTAAGAGCAACTCACTAGAGTAGACCGGGTCCCACATTGATGCTTTGGAAAGTGCAGACAACTCTCTCCATAGAGGAGCTTTTCACGTTTTGTGGCAATTTGAGACAGTAACTTGGTCTATTCGCGTCTTTACCTTACGAAACGTGGCACGAAGGCTCAACTAGCAAGTTAGACTTTAAGAGCACTAATAGAGTACAACGGTCCACATTGATGCTTTGGAATTGCTCAACTCTCTCCATAGAGGAGCTTTTCACGTTTTTGTGCAATTTGAGACATAACTTGGTCTATTCGCGTCTTTACCTTACGAAACGTGGCACGAAGCTCAACTAGCAAGTTAGACTTTTAAGAGCACTAAATAGAGTACAACGGTCCACATTGATGCTTTGGAAGTGCTCAACTCTCTCCATAGAGGAGCTTTTCACGTTTTTGTGCAATTTGAGACATAACTTGGTCTATTCGCGGTCTTTACCTTACAGAAACGTGGCACGAAGGCTCAACTAGCAAGTTAGACTTTTAAGAGGCACTAAATAGAGTACAACGGTCCACATTGATGCTTTGGAATTGCTCAACTCTCTCCATAGAGGAGCTTTTCACGTTTTTGTGCAAGTTGAGACTAACTTGGTCTATTCGCGGTCTTTACCTTACGAAACGTGGCACGAAGGCTCAACTAGCAAGTTAGACTTTTAAGAGCACTAAATAGAGTACAACGGTCCACATTGATGCTTTGGAATTGCTCAACTCTCTCCATAGAGGAGCTTTTCACGTTTTTGTGCAATTTGAGACAGTAACTTGGTCTATTCGCGTCTTTACCTTACGAAACGTGGCACGAAGGCTCAACTAGCAAGTTAGACTTTTAAGAGCACTAAATAGAGTACAACGGTCCACATTGATGCTTTGGAATTGCTCAACTCTCTCCATAGAGGAGCTTTTCGCGTTTTTGTTCAATTTCAAACATAACTTGGTCTATTCGCATCTTTACCTTACGAAACGTGGCACGAAGGCTCAACTAGCAAGTTAGACTTTTAAGAGCACTAAATAGAGTACAACGGTCCACATTGATGCTTTGGAATTGCTCAACTCTCTCCATAGAGGAGCTTTTCACGTTTTTGTGCAAGTTGAGACGTAACTTGGTCTATTCGCGTCTTTACCTTACGAAACGTGGCACGAAGGCTCAACTAGCAAGTTAGACTTTTAAGAGCACTAAATAGAGTACAACGGGCCATATTGATGCTTTGGAAGTGCTCAACTCTCTCCATAGAGGAGCTTTTCCAAGTTTTTGTGCAAGTTGAGACGTAACTTGGTCTAGTCGCGTCTTTACCTTACGAAACGTGGCACGAAGGCTCAACTAGCAAGTTAGACTTTTAAGAGCACTAAATAGAGTACAACGGTCCACATTGATGCTTTGGAAGTGCTCAACTCTCTCCATAGAGGAGCTTTTCACGTTTTTGTGCAAGTTGAGACATAACTTGGTCTATTCGCGTCTTTACCTTACGAAACGTGGCACGAAGGCTCAACTATCAAGTTAGACTTTTAAGAGCACTAAATAGAGTACAAACGGTCCACATTGATGCTTTGGAAGTTGCTCAACTCTCTCCATAGAGGAGCTTTTCGACGTTTTTGTGCAAGTTGAGACGTACTTGGTCTATTCGCAGTCTTTACCTTAACGAAACGTGCACGAAAGGGCTCAACATAGCAAGTTAGACTTTTAGAGAAGCACTAAATAGAGTAGCAACGGTCCACATTGATGCTTTGGAATTGCATCAACTCTCTCCATAGAGGAGCTTTTCAACGTTTTGTGCATTTCGAGAACAGTAACTTGGTCTATTCGCGTCTTTACCTTACGAAACGTGGCACGAAGGCTCAACTAGCAAGTTAGACTTTTAAGAGCACTAAATAGAGTACAACGGTCCACATTGATGCTTTGGAATGTGCTCCAGATCTCTCTCCATAGAGGAGCTTTTCCACGTTTTTGGTGCAAGTTGAGACTGTAACTTGGTCTATTCGCGTCTTACCTTACGAAACGTGGCAACGAAGGCTCAACTAGCAAGTTAGACTTTTAAGAGCACTAAATAGAAGTACAACGAGTCCACATTGATGCTTTGGAAGTGCTCAACTCTCTCCATAGAGGAGCTTTTCACGTTTTTTGTGCAATTTGAGACATAACTTGGTCTATTCGCGTCTTTACCTTACGAAACGTGGCACGAAGGCTCAACTAGCAAGTTAGACTTTTAAGAGCACTAAATAGAGTACAAACGGTCCACATTGATGCTTTGGAATTGCTTCACTCTCTCCATAGAGGAGCTTTTCCACGTTTTGTGCAAGTTGAGACAGTAACTTGGTCTATTCGCGTCTTTACCTTACGAAACGTGGCACGAAGGCTCAACTAGCAAGTTAGACTTTTAAGAGCACTAAATAGAGTACAAACGGTCCACATTGATGCTTTGGAATGTGCTCAACTCTCTCCATAGAGGAGCTTTTCACGTTTTTGTGCAATTTGAGACGTAACTTGGTCTATTCGCGTCTTTACCTTACGAAACGTGGCACGAAGGCTCAACTAGCAAGTTAGACTTTAAAGAGCACTAAATAGAGTACAACGGGTCCACATTGATGCTTTGGAATTGCTCAACTCTCTCCATAGAGGAGCTTTTCACGTTTTTGTGCAATTTGAGACGTAACTTGGTCTATTCGCATCTTTACCTTACGAAACGTGGCACGAAGGCTCAACTAGCAAGTTAGACTTTTAAGAGCACTAAATAGAGTACAACGGTCCACATTGATGCTTTGGAATTGCTCAACTCTCTCCATAGAGGAGCTTTTCACGTTTTTGTGCAAGTTGAGACATAACTTGGTCTATTCGCGTCTTTACCTTACGAAACGTGGCACGAAGGCTCAACTAGCAAGTTAGACTTTTAAGAGCACTAAATAGAGTACAACGGTCCACATTGATGCTTTGGAATTGCTCAACTCTCTCCATAGAGGAGCTTTCACGTTTTTGTGCAATTTCAGACATAACTTGGTCTATTCGCGTCTTTACCTTACGAAACGTGGCACGAAGGCTCAACTAGCAAGTTAGACTTTTGAGAGCACTAAATAGAGTACAACGGTCCACATTGATGCTTTGGAAGTGCTCAACTCTCTCCATAGAGGAGCTTTTCACGTTTTTGTGCAATTTGAGACATAACTTGGTCTATTCGCGTCTTTACCTTACGAAACGTGGCACGAAGGCTCAACTAGCAAGTTAGACTTTTAAGAGCACTAAATAGAGTACAACGGTCCACATTGATGCTTTGGAATTGCTCAACTCTCTCCATAGAGGAGCTTTTCACGTTTTTGTGGCAATTTGAGACATAACTTGGTCTATTCGCGTCTTTACCTTACGAAACGTGGCACGAAGGCTCAACTAGCAAGTTAGACTTTTAAGAGCACTAAATAGAGTACAACGGTCCACATTGATGCTTTGGAAGTGCTCAACTCTCTCCATAGAGGAGCTTTTCACGTTTTTGTGCAATTTGAGACATAACTTGGTCTATTCGCGTCTTTACCTTACGAAACGTGGCACGAAGGCTCAACTAGCAAGTTAGACTTTTAAGAGCACTAAATAGAGTACAACGGTCCACATTGATGCTTTGGAATTGCTCAACTCTCTCCATAGAGGAGCTTTTCACGTTTTTGTGCAATTTGAGACATAACTTGGTCTATTCGCAGTCTTTACCTTACGAAACGTGGCACGAAGGCTCAACTAGCAAGTTAGACTTTTAAGAGCACTAAATAGAGTACAACGGTCCACATTGATGCTTTGGAATTGCTCAACTCTCTCCATAGAGGAGCTTTTCACGTTTTGTGCAATTTGAGACATAACTTGGTCTATTCGCGTCTTTACCTTACGAAACGTGGCACGAAGGCTCAACTAGCAAGTTAGACTTCTAAGAGCACTAAATAGAGTACAACGGTCCACATTGATGCTTTGGAATTGCTCAACTCTCTCCATAGAGGAGCTTTTCACGTTTTTGTGCAATTTGAGACATAACTTGGTCTATTCGCGGTCTTTACCTTACGAAACGTGGCACGAAGGCTCAACTAGCAAGTTAGACTTTTAAGAGCACTAAATAGAGTACAACGGTCCACATTGATGCTTTGGAATTGCTCAACTCTCTCCATAGAGGAGCTTTTCACGTTTTTGTGCAATTTGAGACATAACTTGGTCTATTCGCGTCTTTACCTTACGAAACGTGGCACGAAGGCTCAACTAGCAAGTTAGACTTTTAAGAGCACTAAATAGAGTACAACGGTCCACATTGATGCTTTGGAATTGCTCAACTCTCTCCATAGAGGAGCTTTTCACGTTTTTGTGCAATTTGAAGACATAACTTGGTCTATTCGCGTCTTTACCTTACGAAACGTGGCACGAAGGGCTCAACTAGCAAGTTAGACTTTTAAGAGCACTAAATAGAGTACAACGGTCCACATTGATGCTTTGGAATTGCTCAACTCTCTCCATAGAGGAGCTTTTCACGTTTTTGTGCAATTTGAGACATAACTTGGTCTATTCGCGTCTTTACCTTACGAAACGTGGCACGAAGGCTCAACTAGCAAGTTAGACTTTAAGAGCACTAAATAGAGTACAACGGTCCACATTGATGCTTTGGAATTGCTCAACTCTCTCCATAGAGGAGCTTTTCACGTTTTTGTGCAATTTGAGACATAACTTGGTCTATTCGCGTCTTTACCTTACGAAACGTGGCACGAAGGCTCAACTAGCAAGTTAGACTTTAAGAGCACTAAATAGAGTACAACGGTCCACATTGATGCTTTGGAATTGCTCAACTCTCTCCATAGAGGAGCTTTTCACGTTTTTGTGCAATTTGAGACATAACTTGGTCTATTCGCGTCTTTACCTTACGAAACGTGGCACGAAGGCTCAACTAGCAAGTTAGACTTTTAAGAGCACTAAATAGAGTACAACGGTCCACATTGATGCTTTGGAATTGCTCAACTCTCTCCATAGAGGAGCTTTTCACGTTTTTGTGCAATTTGAGACATAACTTGGTCTATTCGCGTCTTTACCTTACGAAACGTGGCACGAAGGCTCAACTAGCAAGTTAGACTTTTAAGAGCACTAAATAGAGTACAACGGTCCACATTGATGCTTTGGAATTGCTCAACTCTCTCCATAGAGGAGCTTTTCACGTTTTTGTGCAATTTGAGACATAACTTGGTCTATTCGCCGTCTTTACCTTACGAAACGTGGCACGAAGGCTCAACTAGCAAGTTAGACTTTTAAGAGCACTAAATAGAGTACAACGGTCCACATTGATGCTTTGGAATTGCTCAACTCTCTCCATAGAGGAGCTTTTCACGTTTTTGTGCAATTTGCAGACATAACTTGGTCTATTCGCGGTCTTTACCTTACGAAACGTGGCACGAAAGGCTCAACTAGCAAGTTAGACTTTTAAGAGCACTAAATAGAGTACAACGGTCCACATTGATGCTTTGGAATTGCTCAACTCTCTCCATAGAGGAGCTTTTCACGTTTTTGTGCAATTTGAGACATAACTTGGTCTATTCGCGTCTTTACCTTACGAAACGTGGCACGAAGGCTCAACTAGCAAGTTAGACTTTTTAAGAGCACTAAATAGAGTACAACGGTCCACATTGATGCTTTGGAATTGCTAAACTCTCTCCATAGAGGAGCTTTTCACGTTTTTGTGCAATTTGAGACATAACTTGGTCTATTCGCGTCTTTACCTTACGAAACGTGGCACGAAGGCTCAACTAGCAAGTTAGACTTTTAAGAGCACTAAATAGAGTACAACGGTCCACATTGATGCTTTGGAATTGCTCAACTCTCTCCATAGAGGAGCTTTTCACGTTTTTGTGCAATTTGAGACATAACTTGGTCTATTCGCGTCTTTACCTTACGAAACGTGGCAGCGAAGGCTCAACTAGCAAGTTAGACTTTTAAGAGCACTAAATAGAGTACAACGGTCCACATTGATGCTTTGGAATTGCTCAACTCTCTCCATAGAGGAGCTTTTCACGTTTTTTGTGCAATTTGAGACATAACTTGGTCTATTCGCAGTCTTTACCTTACGAAACGTGGCACGAAGGCTCAACTAGCAAGTTAGACTTTTAAGAGCACTAAATAGAGTACAACGGTCCACATTGATGCTTTGGAATTGCTCAACTCTCTCCATAGAGGAGCTTTTCACGTTTTTGTGCAATTTCGAGACATAACTTGGTCTATTCGCGTCTTTACCTTACGAAAACGTGGCACGAAAGGCTCAACTAGCAAGTTAGACTTTTAAGAGCACTAAATAGAGTACAACGGTCCACATTGATGCTTTGGAATTGCTCAACTCTCTCCATAGAGGAGCTTTTCACGTTTTTGTGCAATTTGAGACATAACTTGGTCTATTCGCGTCTTTACCTTACGAAACGTGGCACGAAGGCTCAACTAGCAAGTTAGACTTTTAAGAGCACTAAATAGAGTACAACGGTCCACATTGATGCTTTGGAATTGCTCAACTCTCTCCATAGAGGAGCTTTTCACGTTTTTGTGCAATTTGAGACATAACTTGGTCTATTCGCGTCTTTACCTTACGAAACGTGGCACGAAGGCTCAACTAGCAAGTTAGACTTTTAAGAGCACTAAATAGAGTACAACGGTCCACATTGATGCTTTGGAATTGCTCAACTCTCTCCATAGAGGAGCTTTTCACGTTTTTGTGCAATTTGAGACATAACTTGGTCTATTCGCGTCTTTACCTTACGAAACGTGGCACGAAGGCTCAACTAGCAAGTTAGACTTTTAAGAGCACTAAATAGAGTACAACGGTCCACATTGATGCTTTGGAAGTTGCTCAACTCTCTCCATAGAGGAGCTTTTCACGTTTTTGTGCAATTTGAGACATAACTTGGTCTATTCGCGTCTTTACCTTACGAAACGTGGCACGAAGGCTCAACTAGCAAGTTAGACTTTTAAGAGCACTAAATAGAGTACAACGGTCCACATTGATGCTTTGGAATTGCTCAACTCTCTCCATAGAGGAGCTTTTCACGTTTTTGTGCAATTTGAGACATAACTTGGTCTATTCGCGTCTTTACCTTACGAAACGTGGCACGAAGGCTCAACTAGCAAGTTAGACTTTTAAGAGCACTAAATAGAGTACAACGGTCCACATTGAATGCTTTGGAATTGCTCAACTCTCTCCATAGAGGAGCTTTTCACGTTTTTGTGCAATTTGAGACATAACTTGGTCTATTCGCAGTCTTTACCTTACGAAACGTGGCACGAAGGCTCAACTAGCAAGTTAGACTTTTAAGAGCACTAAATAGAGTACAACGGTCCACATTGATGCTTTGGAATTGCTCAACTCTCTCCATAGAGGAGCTTTTCACGTTTTTGTGCAATTTGAGACATAACTTGGTCTATTCGCGTCTTTACCTTACGAAACGTGGCACGAAGGCTCAACTAGCAAGTTAGACTTTTAAGAGCACTAAATAGAGTACAACGGTCCACATTGATGCTTTGGAAGTGCTCAACTCTCTCCATAGAGGAGCTTTTCACGTTTTTGTGCAATTTGAGACATAACTTGGTCTATTCGCGTCTTTACCTTACGAAACGTGGCACGAAGGCTCAACTAGCAAGTTAGACTTTTAAGAGCACTAAATAGAGTACAACGGTCCACATTGATGCTTTGGAATTGCTCAACTCTCTCCATAGAGGAGCTTTTCACGTTTTTGTGCAATTTGAGACATAACTTGGTCTATTCGCGTCTTTACCTTACGAAACGTGGCACGAAGGCTCAACTAGCAAGTTAGACTTTTAAGAGCACTAAATAGAGTACAACGGTCCACATTGATGCTTTGGAATTGCTCAACTCTCTCCATAGAGGAGCTTTTCACGTTTTTGTGCAATTTGAGACATAACTTGGTCTATTCGCGTCTTTACCTTACGAAACGTGGCACGAAGGCTCAACTAGCAAGTTAGACTTTTAAGAGCACTAAATAGAGTACAACGGTCCACATTGATGCTTTGGAATTGCTCAACTCTCTCCATAGAGGAGCTTTTCACGTTTTTGTGCAATTTGAGACATAACTTGGTCTATTCGCGTCTTTACCTTACGAAACGTGGCACGAAGGCTCAACTAGCAAGTTAGACTTTTAAGAGCACTAAATAGAGTACAACGGTCCACATTGATGCTTTGGAAGTGCTCAACTCTCTCCATAGAGGAGCTTTTCACGTTTTGTGCAATTTGAGACATAACTTGGTCTATTCGCGTCTTTACCTTACGAAACGTGGCACGAAGGCTCAACTAGCAAGTTAGACTTTTAAGAGCACTAAATAGAGTACAACGGTCCACATTGATGCTTTGGAATTGCTCAACTCTCTCCATAGAGGAGCTTTTCACGTTTTTGTGCAATTTGAGACATAACTTGGTCTATTCGCGTCTTTACCTTACGAAACGTGGCACGAAGGCTCAACTAGCAAGTTAGACTTTTAAGAGCACTAAATAGAGTACAACGGTCCACATTGATGCTTTGGAATTGCTCAACTCTCTCCATAGAGGAGCTTTTCACGTTTTTGTGCAATTTGAGACATAACTTGGTCTATTCGCGTCTTTACCTTACGAAACGTGGCACGAAGGCTCAACTAGCAAGTTAGACTTTTAAGAGCACTAAATAGAGTACAACGGTCCACATTGATGCTTTGGAATTGCTCAACTCTCTCCATAGAGGAGCTTTTCACGTTTTTGTGCAATTTGAGACATAACTTGGTCTATTCGCGTCTTTACCTTACGAAACGTGGCACGAAGGCTCAACTAGCAAGTTAGACTTTTAAGAGCACTAAATAGAGTACAACGGTCCACATTGATGCTTTGGAATTGCTCAACTCTCTCCATAGAGGAGCTTTTCACGTTTTTGTGCAATTTGAGACATAACTTGGTCTATTCGCGTCTTTACCTTACGAAACGTGGCACGAAGGCTCAACTAGCAAGTTAGACTTTTAAGAGCACTAAATAGAGTACAACGGTCCACATTGATGCTTTGGAATTGCTCAACTCTCTCCATAGAGGAGCTTTTCACGTTTTTGTGCAATTTGAGACATAACTTGGTCTATTCGCAGTCTTTACCTTACGAAACGTGGCACGAAGGCTCAACTAGCAAGTTAGACTTTTAAGAGCACTAAATAGAGTACAACGGTCCACATTGATGCTTTGGAATTGCTCAACTCTCTCCATAGAGGAGCTTTTCACGTTTTTGTGCAATTTGAGACATAACTTGGTCTATTCGCGTCTTTACCTTACGAAACGTGGCACGAAGGCTCAACTAGCAAGTTAGACTTTTAAGAGCACTAAATAGAGTACAACGGTCCACATTGATGCTTTGGAATTGCTCAACTCTCTCCATAGAGGAGCTTTTCACGTTTTTGTGCAATTTGAGACATAACTTGGTCTATTCGTCGTCTTTACCTTACGAAACGTGGCACGAAGGCTCAACTAGCAAGTTAGACTTTAAGAGCACTAAATAGAGTACAACGGTCCACATTGATGCTTTGGAATGCTCAACTCTCTCCATAGAGGAGCTTTTCACGTTTTTGTGCAATTTCGAGACATAACTTGGTCTATTCGCGTCTTTACCTTACGAAACGTGGCACGAAGGCTCAACTAGCAAGTTAGACTTTTAAGAGCACTAAATAGAGTACAACGGTCCACATTGATGCTTTGGAATTGCTCAACTCTCTCCATAGAGGAGCTTTTCACGTTTTTGTGCAATTTGAGACATAACTTGGTCTATTCGCGTCTTTACCTTACGAAACGTGGCAGCGAAGGCTCAACTAGCAAGTTAGACTTTTAAGAGCACTAAATAGAGTACAACGGTCCACATTGATGCTTTGGAATTGCTCAACTCTCTCCATAGAAGGAGCTTTTCACGTTTTTGTGCAAGTTGAGACGTAACTTGGTCTATTCGCGTCTTTACCTTACGAAACGTGGCACGAAGGCTCAACTAGCAAGTTAGACTTTTAAGAGCACTAAATAGAGTACAACGGTCCACATTGATGCTTTGGAATTGCTCAACTCTCTCCATAGAGGAGCTTTTCACGTTTTTGTGCAATTTGAGACATAACTTGGTCTATTCGCGTCTTTACCTTACGAAACGTGGCACGAAGGCTCAACTAGCAAGTTAGACTTTTAAGAGCACTAAATAGAGTACAACGGTCCACATCGATGCTTTGGAATTGCTCGACTCTCTCCATAGAGGAGCTTTTCACGTTTTTGTGCAATTCGAGACATAACTTGGTCTATTTCGCGTCTTTACCTTACGAAACGTGGCACGAAGGCTCAACTAGCAAGTTAGACTTTTAAGAGCACTAAATAGAGTACAACGGTCCACATTGATGCTTTGGAATTGCTTCAACTCTCTCCATTAGGGAGCATTTTCACGTTTTTGTGGCAATTTCGAGACATAACCTTGGTCTATTCGCGTCTTTACCTTACGAAACGTGGCACGAAGGCTCAACTAGCAAGTTAGACTTTTAAGAGCACTAAATAGAGTACAACGGTCCACATTGATGCATTTGGAATTGCTCAACTCTCTCCATAGAGGAGCTTTTCACGTTTTGATGCAATTTGAGACATAACTTGGTCTATTCGCATCTTTACCTTACGAAAACGTGGCACGAAGGCTCAACTAGCAAGTTAGACTTCTAAGAGCACTAAATAGAGTACAACGGTCCACATTGATGCGTTTGGAATTGCTCAACTCTCTCCATAGAGGAGCTTTTCACGTTTTGTGCAATTTGAGACATAACTTGGTCTATTCGCGTCTTTACCTTACGAACGTGGGCACGAAGGCTCAACTAGCAAGTTAGACTTTTAAGAGCACTAAATAGAGTACAACGGTCCACATTGATGCTTTTGTAATTGCTCAACTCTCTTCACTAGAGGAGCTTTTCACGTTTTTTGCAGCAATTCCAACATAACTTGTCTATTCGCATCTTTACCTACAGAAACGTGGCACGAAGGCTCAACTAGCAAGTTAGACTTTTTAAGAGCACTAGATAGAGTACAAGCGTTCACATTGATGCTTTGGAATTGCTCAACTCTCTCCATAGAGGAGCTTTTCACGTTATTGTGCAAAATTTGAGACATAACTTGGTCTATTCGCGTCCTTACCTGACGAATACGTGGCACGAAAGGCTCAACTAGCAAGTTAGACTTTTAAGAGCACTAAATAGAGTACAACGGTCCACATTGATGCTTTGGAATTGCTCAACTCTCTCCATAGAGGAGCTTTTCACGTTTTTGTGCAATTCGAGACATAACTTGGTCTATTCGCATCTTTACCTTACGAAACAGTGGCACGAAGGCTCAAGCTAGCAAGTTAGACTTTTAAGAGCACTAAATAGAGTACAACGGTCCACATTGATGCTTTGGAATTGCTCAACTCTCTCCATAGAGGAGCTTTTCACGTTTTTGTGCAATTTGAGACATAACTTGGTCTATTCGCGTCTTTACCTTACGAAACGTGGCACGAAAGGCTCAACTAGCAAGTTAGACTTTTAAGAGCACTAAATAGAGTACAACGGTCCACATTGATGCTTTGGAATTGCTCAACTCTCTCCATAGAGGAGCTTTTCACGTTTTTGTGCAATTTGAGACATAACTTGGTCTATTCGCGTCTTTACCTTACGAAACGTGGCACGAAGGCTCAACTAGCAAGTTAGACTTTTAAGAGCACTAAATAGAGTACAACGGTCCACATTGATGCTTTGGAATTGCTCAACTCTCTCCATAGAGGAGCTTTTCACGTTTTTGTGCAATTTCGAGACATAACTTGGTCTATTCGCGTCTTTACCTTACGAAACGTGGCACGAAGGCTCAACTAGCAAGTTAGACTTTTAAGAGCACTAAATAGAGTACAACGGTCCACATTGATGCTTTGGAATTGCTCAACTCTCTCCATAGAGGAGCTTTTCACGTTTTTGTGCAATTCGAGACATAACTTGGTCTATTCGCGTCTTTACCTTACGAAACGTGGCACGAAGGCTCAACTAGCAAGTTAGACTTTTAAGAGCACTAAATAGAGTACAACGGTCCACATTGATGCTTTGGAATTGCTCAACTCTCTCCATAGAGGAGCTTTCACGTTTTTGTGCAATTTGAGACATAACTTGGTCTATTCGCGTCTTTACCTTACGAAACGTGGCACGAAGGCTCAACTAGCAAGTTAGACTTTTAAGAGCACTAAATAGAGTACAACGGTCCACATTGATGCTTTGGAATTGCTCAACTCTCTCCATAGAGGAGCTTTTCACGTTTTTGTGCAATTTGAGACATAACTTGGTCTATTCGCGTCTTTACCTTACGAAACGTGGCACGAGGCTCAACTAGCAAGTTAGACTTTTAAGAGCACTAAATAGAGTACAACGGTCCACATTGATGCTTTGGAATTGCTCAACTCTCTCCATAGAGGAGCTTTTCACGTTTTTGTGCAATTTGAGACATAACTTGGTCTATTCGCGTCTTTACCTTACGAAACGTGGCACGAAGGCTCAACTAGCAAGTTAGACTTTTAAGAGCACTAAATAGAGTACAACGGTCCACATTGATGCTTTGGAAGTGCTCAACTCTCTCCATAGAGGAGCTTTTCACGTTTTTGTGCAATTCGAGACATAACTTGGTCTATTCGCAGTCTTTACCTTACGAAACGTGGCACGAAGGCTCAACTAGCAAGTTAGACTTTTAAGAGCACTAAATAGAGTACAACGGTCCACATTGATGCTTTGGAATTGCTCAACTCTCTCCATAGAGGAGCTTTTCACGTTTTGTGCAATTTGAGACATAACTTGGTCTATTCGCGTCTTTACCTTACGAAACGTGGCACGAAGGCTCAACTAGCAAGTTAGACTTTTAAGAGCACTAAATAGAGTACAACGGTCCACATTGATGCTTTGGAATTGCTCAACTCTCTCCATAGAGGAGCTTTTCACGTTTTTGTGCAATTTGAGACTAACTTGGTCTATTCGCAGTCTTTACCTTACGAAACGTGGCACGAAGGCTCAACTAGCAAGTTAGACTTTTAAGAGCACTAAATAGAGTACAACGGTCCACATTGATGCTTTGGAATTGCTCAACTCTCTCCATAGAGGAGCTTTTCACGTTTTTGTGCAATTTGAGACATAACTTGGTCTATTCGCAGTCTTTACCTTACGAAACGTGGCACGAAGGCTCAACTAGCAAGTTAGACTTTTAAGAGCACTAAATAGAGTACAACGGTCCACATTGATGCTTTGGAATTGCTCAACTCTCTCCATAGAGGAGCTTTTCACGTTTTTGTGCAATTTGAGACATAACTTGGTCTATTCGCGTCTTTACCTTACGAAACGTGGCACGAAGGCTCAACTAGCAAGTTAGACTTTTAAGAGCACTAATAGAGTACAACGGTCCACATTGATGCTTTGGAATTGCTCAAACTCTCTCCATAGAGGAGCTTTTCACGTTTTTGTGCAATTTGAGACATAACTTGGTCTATTCGCGTCTTTACCTTACGAAACGTGGCACGAAGGCTCAACTAGCAAGTTAGACTTTTAAGAGCACTAAATAGAGTACAACGGTCCACATTGATGCTTTGGAATTGCTCAACTCTCTCCATAGAGGAGCTTTTCACGTTTTTGTGCAATTTGAGACATAACTTGGTCTATTCGCAGTCTTTACCTTACGAAACGTGGCACGAAGGCTCAACTAGCAAGTTAGACTTTTAAGAGCACTAAATAGAGTACAACGGTCCACATTGATGCTTTGGAATTGCTCAACTCTCTCCATAGAGGAGCTTTTCACGTTTTTGTGCA
The DNA here is from genome assembly GCF_013401445.1 of Tripterygium wilfordii. Taxonomy (NCBI): domain Eukaryota; kingdom Viridiplantae; phylum Streptophyta; class Magnoliopsida; order Celastrales; family Celastraceae; genus Tripterygium; species Tripterygium wilfordii. The sequence continues at coordinate 16,360 of NW_024056153.1, forward strand.
AGTTGAGACGTAACTTGGTCTATTCACGTATTTACCTTACGAAACGTGGCACGAAGGCTCAACTAGCAAGTTAGACTTTTAAGAGCACTAAATAGAGTACAACGGTCCACATTGATGCTTTGGAATTGCTCAACTCTCTCCATAGAGGAGCTTTTCACGTTATTGTGCAAGTTGAGACGTAACTTGGTCTATTCGCGTCTTTACCTTACGAAACGTGGCACGAAGGCTCAACTAGCAAGTTAGACTTTTAAGAGCACTAAATAGAGTACAACGGTCCACATTGATGCTTTGGAATTGCTCAACTCTCTCCATAGAGGAGCTTTTCACGTTTTTGTGCAATTTGAGACATAACTTGGTCTATTCGCAGTCTTTACCTTACGAAACGTGGCACGAAGGCTCACTAGCAAGTTAGACTTTTAAGAGCACTAAATAGAGTACAACGGTCCACATTGATGCTTTGGAATTGCTCAACTCTCTCCATAGAGGAGCTTTTCACGTTTTTTGTGCAAATTCGAGACATAACTTGGTCTATTCGCATATTTACCTTACGAAACGTGGCACGAAGGCTCAACTAGCAAGTTAGACTTTTAAGAGCACTAAATAGAGTACAACGGTCCACATTGATGCTTTGGAATTGCTCAACTCTCTCCATAGAGGAGCTTTTTCACGTTTTTGTGCAATATGAGACATAACTTGGTCTATTCGCGTCTTTACCTTACGAAACGTGGCACGAAGGCTCAACTAGCAAGTTAGACTTTTAAGAGCACTAAATAGAGTACAACGGTCCACATTGATGCTTTGGAATTGCTCAACTCTCTCCATAGAGGAGCTTTTCACGTTTTTGTGCAATTCGAGACATAACTTGGTCTATTCGCATATTTACCTTACGAAACGTGGCACGAAGGCTCAACTAGCAAGTTAGACTTTTAAGAGCACTAAATAGAGTACAACGGTCCACATTGATGCTTTGGAATTGCTCAACTCTCTCCATAGAGGAGCTTTTCACGTTTTTGTGCAATTTGAGACATAACTTGGTCTATTCGCAGTCTTTACCTTACGAAACGTGGCACGAAGGCTCAACTAGCAAGTTAGACTTTTAAGAGCACTAAATAGAGTACAACGGTCCACATTGATGCTTTGGAAGTGCTCAACTCTCTCCATAGAGGAGCTTTTCACGTTTTGTGCAATTTGAGACATAACTTGGTCTATTCGCGTCTTTACCTTACGAAACGTGGCACGAAGGCTCAACTAGCAAGTTAGACTTTTAAGAGCACTAAATAGAGTACAACGGTCCACATTGATGCTTTGGAATTGCTCAACTCTCTCCATAGAGGAGCTTTTCACGTTTTTGTGCAATTTGAGACATAACTTGGTCTATTCGCGTCTTTACCTTACGAAACGTGGCACGAATGGCTCAACTAGCAAGTTAGACTTTTAAGAGCACTAAATAGAGTACAACGGTCCACATTGATGCTTTGGAATTGCTCAACTCTCTCCATAGAGGAGCTTTTCACGTTTTTGTGCAATTTCGAGACATAACTTGGTCTATTCGCAGTCTTTACCTTACGAAACGTGGCACGAAGGCTCAACTAGCAAGTTAGACTTTTAAGAGCACTAAATAGAGTACAACGGTCCACATTGATGCTTTGGAATTGCTCAACTCTCTCCATAGAGGAGCTTTTCACGTTTTGTGCAATTTGAGACATAACTTGGTCTATTCGCGTCTTTACCTTACGAAACGTGGCACGAAGGCTCAACTAGCAAGTTAGACTTTTAAGAGCACTAAATAGAGTACAACGGTCCACATTGATGCTTTGGAATTGCTCAACTCTCTCCATAGAGGAGCTTTTCACGTTTTTGTGCAATTTGAGACATAACTTGGTCTATTCGCGTCTTTACCTTACGAAACGTGGCACGAAGCTCAACTAGCAAGTTAGACTTTTAAGAGCACTAAATAGAGTACAACGGTCCACATTGATGCTTTGGAATTGCTTCAACTCTCTCCATAGAGGAGCTTTTCACGTTTTTGTGCAAGTTGAGACAGTAACTTGGTCTATTCGCAGTCTTACCTTACGAAACGTTGGCACGAAGGCTCAACTAGCAAGTTAGACTTTAAGAGCACTAAATAGAGTACAACGGTCCACATTGATGCTTTGGAAGTGCTCAACTCTCTCCATAGAGGAGCTTTTCACGTTTTTGTGCAATTTGAGGACATAACTTGGTCTATTCGCGTCTTTACCTTACGAAACGTGGCACGAAGGCTCAACTAGCAAGTTAGACTTTAAGAGCACTAAATAGAGTACAACGGTCCACATTGATGCTTTGGAAGTGCTCAACTCTCTCCATAGAGGAGCTTTTTCACGTTTTTGTGCAAGTTGAGACGTAACTTGGTCTATTCGCGTCTTTACCTTACGAAACGTGGCGACGAAGGCTCAACTAGCAAGTTAGACTTTTAAGAGCACTAAATAGAGTACAACGGTCCCACATTGATGCTTTGGAATTGCTCAACTCTCTCCATAGAGGAGCTTTTCACGTTTTTGTGCAAGTTGAGACGTAACTTGGTCTATTCGCGTCTTTACCTTACGAAAACGTGGCACGAAGGCTCAACTAGCAAGTTAGACTTTTAAGAGCACTAAATAGAGTACAACGGTCCACATTGATGCTTTGGAATTGCTCAACTCTCTCCATAGAGGAGCTTTTCACGTTTTTGTGCAATTTGAGACAGTAACTTGGTCTATTCGCGTCTTTACCTTACGAAACGTGGCACGAAGGCTCAACTAGCAAGTTAGACTTTTAAGAGCACTAAATAGAGTACAACGGTCCACATTGATGCTTTGGAATTGCTCAACTCTCTCCATAGAGGAGCTTTTCACGTTTTTGTGCAATTTGAGACATAACTTGGTCTATTCGCGTCTTTACCTTACGAAACGTGGCACGAAGGCTCAACTAGCAAGTTAGACCTTTTTAAGAGCACTAAATAGAGTACACAACGGTCCCACATTGATGCTTTGGAAGTGCTCAACTCTCTTCCATAGAGGAGCTTTTCACGTTTTTGTGCAATTTGAGAACATAACTTGGTCTATTCGCGTCTTTACCTTACGAAACGTGGCAGCGAAGGCTCACTAGCAAGTTAGACTTTTAAGAGCACTAAATAGAGTACAACGGTCCACATTGATGCTTTGGAATTGCTCAACTCTCTCCATAGAGGAGCTTTTCACGTTTTTGTGCAATTTGAGACATAACTTGGTCTATTCAGCGTCTTTACCTTACGAAACGTGGCACGAAGGCTCAACTAGCAAGTTAGACTTTTAAGAGCACTAAATAGAGTACAACGGTCCACATTGATGCTTTGGAAGTGCTCAACTCTCTCCATAGAGGGTAGCATTTCACGTTTTTGTGCAATTTCAGACAGTAACTTGGTCTATTCCGATCTTTACCTTACGAAACGTGGCACGAAGGCTCAACTAGCAAGTTAGACTTTAAGAGCACTAAATAGAGTACAACGGTCCACATTGATGCTTTGGAATTGCTCAACTCTCTCCATAGAGGAGCTTTTCACGTTTTTGTGCAAGTTCGAGACAGTAACTTGGTCTATTCGCAGTCTTTACCTTACGAAACGTGGCACGAAGGCTCAACTAGCAAGTTAGACTTTTAAGAGCACTAAATAGAGTACAACGGTCCACATTGATGCTTTGGAATTGCTCAACTCTCTCCATAGAGGAGCTTTTCACGTTTTTGGTGCAATTTGAGAATTAACTTGGTCTATTCGCGTCTTTACCTTACGAAACGTGGCACGAAGGCTCAACTAGCAAGTTAGACTTTTAAGAGCACTAAATAGAGATACAACGGTCCACATTGATGCTTTGGAAGTGCTCAACTCTCTCCATAGAGGAGCTTTTCACGTTTTTGTGCAAGTTTGAGACATAACTTGGTCTATTCGCGTCTTTACCTTACGAAACGTGGCACGAAGGCTCAACTAGCAAGTTAGACTTTTAAGAGCACTAAATAGAGTACAACGGTCCACATTGATGCTTTGGAATTGCTCAACTCTCTCCATAGAGGAGCTTTTCACGTTTTTGTGCAAGTTGAGACATAACTTGGTCTATTCGCAGTCTTTACCTTACGAAACGTGGCACGAAGGCTCAACTAGCAAGTTAGACTTTTAAGAGCACTAAATAGAGTACAACGGTCCACATTGATGCTTTGGAATTGCTCAACTCTCTCCATAGAGGAGCTTTTCACGTTTTTGTGCAATTTGAGACATAACTTGGTCTATTCGCGTCTTTACCTTACGAAACGTGGCACGAAGGCTCAACTAGCAAGTTAGACTTTTAAGAGCACTAAATAGAGTACAACGGTCCACATTGATGCTTTGGAATTGCTCAACTCTCTCCATAGAGGAGCTTTTCCACGTTTTTTGTGCAAGTTGAGACAGTAACTTGGTCTATTCGCGTCTTTACCTTACGAAACGTGGCACGAAGGCTCAACTAGCAAGTTAGACCTTTAAGAGCACTAAATAGAGTACAACGGTCCACATTGATGCGTTGGAATTGCTCAACTCTCTCCATAGAGGAGCTATTTCACGTTTTGTGCAATTTGAGACTATACTTGGTCTATTCGCGTCTTTACCTTACGAAAACGTGGCACGAAGGCTCAACTAGCAAGTTAGACTTTTAAGAGCACTAAATAGAGTACAACGGTCCACATTGCATGCTTTGGAATTGCTCAACTCTCTCCATAATAGGAGCATTTCACGTTTTTGTGCAAGTTTGAGAACAGTAACTTGGTCTATTCGCAGTCTTTACCTTACGAAACGTGGCACGAAGGCTCAACTAGCAAGTTAGACTTTTAAGAGCACTAAATAGAGTACACGGTCCACATTGATGCTTTGGAATTGCTCAACTCTCTCCATAGAGGAGCTTTTCACGGTTTTTGTGCAAGTTGAGACGTAACTTGGTCTATTCCGCGTCTTACCTTACGAAACGTGGCACGAAGGCTCAACTAGCAAGTTAGACTTTAAGAGCACTAAATAGAGTACAACGGTCCACATTGATGCTTTGGAATTGCTCAACTCTCTCCATAGAGGAGCTTTTCACGTTTTTGTGCAAGTTGAGACATAACTTGGTCTATTCGCAGTCTTACCTTACGAAACGTGGCACGAAGGCTCAACTAGCAAGTTAGACTTTTAAGAGCACTAAATAGAGTACACGGTCCACATTGATGCTTTGGAAGTGCTCAACTCTCTCCATAGAGGAGCTTTTCACGTTTTTGTGCAAGTTGAGACATAACTTGGTCTATTCGCGTCTTTACCTTACGAAACGTGGCACGAAGGCTCAACTAGCAAGTTAGACTTTAAGAGCACTAAATAGAGTACAACGGTCCACATTGATGCTTTGGAATTGCTCAACTCTCTCCATAGAGGAGCTTTTCACGTTTTTGTGCAAGTTGAGACATAACTTGGTCTATTCGCAGTCTTTACCTTACGAAACCGTGGCACGAAGGCTCAACTAGCAAGTTAGACTTTTAAGAGCACTAAATAGAGTACAACGGTCCACATTGATGCTTTGGAATTGCTCAACTCTCTCCATAGAGGAGCTTTTCACGTTTTGTGCAATTTGAGACAGTAACTTGGTCTATTCAGCGTCTTTACCTTACGAAACGTGGCACGAAGGCTCAACTAGCAAGTTAGACTTTTAAGAGCACTAAATAGAGTACAACGGTCCACATTGATGCTTTGGAAGTGCTCAACTCTCTCCATAGAGGAGCTTTTCACGTTTTTGTGCAATTTGAGACATAACTTGGGTCTATTCGCGTCTTTACCTTACGAAACGTGGCACGAAGGCTCAACTAGCAAGTTAGACTTTTACAGAGCACTAAATAGAGTACAACGGTCCACATTGATGCTTTGGAATTGCTCAACTCTCTCCATAGAGGAGCTTTTCACGTTTTTGTGCAAGTTGAGACATAACTTGGTCTATTCGCGTCTTTACCTACGAAACGTGGCACGAAGGCTCAACTAGCAAGTTAGACTTTAAGAGCACTAAATAGAGTACAACGGTCCACATTGATGCTTTGGAATTGCTCAACTCTCTCCATAGAGGAGCTTTTTCACGTTTTTGTGCAAGTTGAGACAGTAAACTTGGTCTATTCGCGTCTTTACCTTACGGAAAACGTGGCACGAAGGCTCAACTAGCAAGTTAGACTTTTAAGAGCACTAAATAGAGTACAACGGTCCACATTGATGCTTTGGAATTGCTCAACTCTCTCCATTAGAGGAGCTTTTCACGTTTTGGTGCAATTTGAGACATAACTTGGTCTATTCGCGTCTTTACCTTACGAAACGTGGCACGAAGGCTCAACTAGCAAGTTAGACTTTTAAGAGCACTAAATAGAGTACAACGGTCCACATTGATGCTTTGGAAGTGCTCAACTCTCTCCATAGAGGAGCTTTTCACGTTTTTGTGCAAGTTGAGACGTAACTTGGTCTATTCGCAGTCTTTACCTTACGAAACGTGGCACGAAGGCTCAACTAGCAAGTTAGAATTTTAAGAGCACTAAATAGAGTACAAACGGTCCACATTGATGCTTTGGAATTGCTCAACTCTCTCCATAGAGGAGCGTTTTCACGTTTTGTGCAATTTGAGACATAACTTGGTCTATTCGCGTCTTTACCTTACGAAACGTGGCACGAAGGCTCAACTAGCAAGTTAGACTTTTAGAGAGCACTAAAATAGGTACACGGTCCACATTGATGCTTTGGAATTGCTCAACTCTCTCCATAGAGGAGCTTTTCACGTTTTTGTGCAAGTTGATTACATAACTTGGTCTATTCGCGTCTTTACCTTACGAAACGTGGCACGAAGGCTCAACTAGCAAGTTAGACTTTAGAGCACTAAATAGAGTACAACGGTCCACATTGATGCTTTGGAATTGCTCAACTCTCTCCATAGAGGAGCTTTTCACGTTTTTGTGCAATTTGAGACATAACTTGTCTATTCCGCGGTCTTTACCTTACGAAACGTGGCACGAAGGCTCAACTAGCAAGTTAGACTTTTAAGAGCACTAAATAGAGTAGCAAACGGTCCACATTGATGCTTTGGAATTGGCTCAACTCTCTCCATAGAGGAGCTTTTCACGTTTTTGTGCAAGTTGAGACAGTAACTTGGTCTATTCGCGCGTCTTTACCTTACGAAACGTGGCACGAAGGCTCAACTAGCAAGTTAGACTTTTAAGAGCACTAAATAGAGTACAACGGTCCCACATTGATGCTTTGGAATTGCTCAACTCTCTCTCATAGAGGAGCTTTTCACGTTTTGTGCAAGTTGAGACGATAACTTGGTCTATTCGCGTCTTTACCTTACGAAACGTGGCACGAAGGCTCAACTAGCAAGTTAGACTTTTAAGAGCACTAAATAGAGTACAACGGTCCACATTGATGCTTGGAAGTGCTCAACTCTCTCCATAGAGGAGCTTTTTCACGTTTTTGTGCAATTTGAGACATAACTTGGTCTATTCGCTTCTTTACCTTACGAAACGTGGCACGAAGGCTCAACTAGCAAGTTAGACTTTTAAGAGCACTTAAATAGAAGTACAACGGTCCCACATTGATGCTTTGGAAGTGCTCAACTCTTCTCCATAGAGGAGCTTTTTCACGTTTTTGTGCAAGTTTGAGACATAACTTGGTCTATTCGCAGTCTTTACCTTACGAAACGTGCCACGAACGAGCTCAACTAGCAAGTTAGACTTTGAAGAGCACTAAATAGAGTAACAACGGTCCACATTGATGCTTTGGAATTGCTCAACTCTCTCCATAGAGGAGCTTTTCACGTTTTTGTGCAAGTTGAGACAGTAACTTGGTCTATTCGCGTCTTTACCTTACGAAACGTGGCACGAAGGCTCAACTAGCAAGTAGCACTTCTTAAGAAGCACTAAATAGAGTACAACGGTCCACATTGATGCTTTGGAATTGCTCAACTCTCTCCATAGAGGAGCTTTTCACAGTTTTTGTGCAAGTTGAGACGTAACTTGGTCTATTCGCCAGTCTTTACCTTACGAAACGTGGCACGAAGGCTCAACTAGCAAGTTAGACTTTTAAGAGCACTAAATAGAGTACAACCGGTCCACATTGATGCTTTGGAAGTTGCTCAACTCTCTCCATAGAGGAGCTTTTCACGTTTTGTGCAATTTGAGATATAACTTGGTCTATTCCGCGTCTTTACCTTACGAAACGTGGCACGAAGGCTCAACTAGCAAGTTAGACTTTTAAGAGCACTAAATAGAGTACAACGGTCCACATTGATGCTTTGGAAGTGCTCAACTCTCTCCATAGAGGAGCTTTTCACGTTTTGGTGCAAGTTGAGACAGTAACTTGGTCTATTCGCAGTCCTTTACCTTACGAAACGTGGCACGAAGGCTCAACTAGCAAGTTAGATTTTTAAGAGCACTAAATAGAGTACAACGGTCCACATTGATGCTTTGGAATTTGCTCAACTCTATCCATAATTAGAGCTTTTCACGTTTTTGTGCAAGTTGAGACTATAACTTGGTCTATTCGCAGTCTTTACCTTACGAAACGTGGCACGAAGGCTCAACTAGCAAGTTAGACTTTTAAGAGCACTAAATAGAGTACAACGGTCGCACATTGACTGCTTTGGAAGTGCTCAACTCTCTCCATAGAGGAGCTTTCACGTTTTGTGGCAAGTTGAGACAGTAACTTGGTCTATTCGCAGTCTTTACCTTACGAAACGTGGCACGAAGGCTCAACTAGCAAGTTAGACTTTTAAGAGCACTAAATAGAGTACAACGGTCCACATTGATTGCTTTGGGAATTGCATCAACTCTCTCCATAAGAGGAGCTTTTCACGTTTTTGTGCAATTTGAGAACATAAACTTGGTCTATTCGCGTCTTTACCTTACGAAACGTGGCACGAAGGCTCAACTAGCAAGTTAGAACTTTTAAGAGCACTAAATAGAGTACAACGGTCCCACATTGATGCTTTGGAATTGCTCAACTCTCTCCATAGAGGAGCTTTTCCACGTTTTTGTGGCAATTTGAGACAGTAACTTGGTCTATTCGCGTCTTTACCTTACGAAACGTGGCACGAAGGCTCAACTAGCAAGTTAGACTTTTAAGAGCACTAAATAGAGTACAACGGTCCACATTGATGCTTTGGAATTGCTCAACTCTCTCCATAGAGGAGCTTTTCACGTTTTTGTGCAATTGCAGACATAACGTGGTCTATTCGCAGTCTTTACCTTACGAAACGATGGCACGAAGGGCTCAACTAGCAAGTTAGACTTTTAAGAGCACTAAATAGAGTACAACGGTCCACATTGATGCTTTGGAATTGCTCAACTCTCTCCATAGAGGAGCTTTTCACGTTTTTGTGCAAGTTGAGACTGTACTTGGTCTATTCGCGTCTTTACCTTACGAAACGTGGCACGAAGGCTCAACTAGCAAGTTAGACTTTTAAGAGCACTAAATAGAGTACAACGGTCCACATTGATGCTTTGGAAGTGCTCAACTCTCTCCATAGAGGAGCTTTTCACGTTTTTGTGCAATTTGAGACATAACTTGGTCTATTCGCAGTCTTTACCTTACGAAACGTGGGCACGAAGGCTCAACTAGCAAGTTAGACTTTTAAGAGCCACTAAATAGAGTACAACGAGTCCACATTGATGCTTTGGAATTGCTCAACTCTCTCCATAGAGGAGCTTTTCCCACGTTTTGTGCAATTTGAGACATAACTTGGTCTATTCGCAGTCTTTACCTTACGAAACGTGGCACGAAGGCTCAACTAGCAAGTTAGACTTTTAAGAGCACTAAATAGAGTACAACGGTCCACATTGATGCTTTGGAATTGCTCAACTCTCTCCATAGAGGAGCTTTTCACGTTTTTGTGCAATTTGAGACGTAACCTTGGTCTATTCGCGTCTTTACCTTACGAAAACGTGGCACGAAGGCTCAACTAGCAAGTTAGACTTTTAAGAGCACTAAATAGAGTACAACGGTCCCACATTGATGCTTTGGAAGTGCTCAACTCTCTCCATAGAGGAGCTTTTCACGTTTTGTGCCAAGTTGAGACATAACTTGGTCTATTCGCAGTCTTTACCTTACGAAACGTGGCACGAAGGCTTCAACTAGCAAGTGAGAGTTTTAAGAGCACTAAATAGAGTACAACGGTCCACATTGATGCTTTGGAAGTGCTCAAAACTCTCTCCATAGAGGAGCTTTTCACGTTTTTGTGCAATTTGAGACGTAACTTGGTCTATTCGCAGTCTTTACTTACGAAAACGTGGCACGAGGCTCAACTAGAAGTTAGAATTTTAAGAGCACTAAATAGAGTACAACGGTCCACATTGATGCTTTGGAATTGCTCAACTCTCTCCATGAGTAGGAGCTTTTCACGTTTTTGTGCAAGTTGAGACGTAACTTGGTCTAGTTCGCGTCTTTACCTTACGAAAACGTGGGCCACGAAGGCTCAACTAGCAAGTTAGACTTTTAAGAGCACTAAATAGAGTACAACCGGGTCCACATTGATTGCTTTGGGAATGCTCAACTCTCTCCATAGAGAGAGCTTTTCCACGTTTTGTGCAAGTTGAGACGTAACTTGGTCTATTCGCAGTCTTTACCTTACGAAACGTGCCACGAAGGCTCAACTAGCAAGTTAGACTTTAAAGAGCACTAAATAGAGTACAACGGTCCCACATTGATGCTTTGGAATTGCTCAACTTCTCTCCATAGAGGAGCTTTTCACGTTTTTGTGCAAGTTGAGACATAACTTGGTCTATTCGCGTACTTTACCTTACGAAACGTGGCACGAAGGCTCAACTAGCAAGTTAGACTTTTAAGGAGGCACTAAATAGAGTACACAACGGTCCACATTGATGCTTTGGAATTGCTCACTCTCTCCATAGAGGAGCTTTCCACGTTTTTTGTGCAATTTGAGACATAACTTGGTCTATTCGCATCTTTACCTTACGAAACGTGGCACGAAGGCTCAACTAGCAAGTTAGACTTTTAAGAGGCACTAAATAGAGTACAACGGCCACATTGATGCTTTGGAATTGCTCAACTCTCTCCATAGAGGAGGCTTTTCACGTTTTTGTGCAAGTTGAAGACGATAACTTGCTCTATTCGCAGTCTTTACCTTACGAAACGTGGCACGAAGGCTCAACTAGCAAGTTAGACTTTTAAGAGCACTAAATAGAGTACAACGGTCCACATTGATGCTTTGGAATTGCTCAACTCTCTCCATAGGAGGGCTTTTCACGTTTTTGTGCAAGTTGAGGACGTAACTTGGTCTATTCGCATCTTTACCTACGAAACGTGGCACAAGGCTCAACTAGCAAGTTAGAACTTTTAAGAGCACTAAATAGAGTACAATACGGTCCACATTGATGCTTGGAAGTGCTCAACTCTCTCCATAGAGGAGCTTTTCACGTTTTGTGGCAAGTTGAGACGGTAACTTGGTTCTATCGCGTCTTTACCTTACGAAACGTGGCACGAAGGCTCAGCTAGCAAGTTAGACTTTTAAGAGCACTCAATAGAGTACAACGGTCCACATTGATGCTTTGAATTGCTCAACTCTCTCCATAGAGGAGCTTTTCACGTTTTTGTGCAAGTTAGCGACAGTAACTTGGTCTATTCGCGTCTTTACCTTACGAAAACGTGGCACGAAGGCTCAACTAGCAAGTTAGACTTTTAAGAGCACTCAATAGAGTACAACGGTCCCACATTGATGCTTTGGAAGTGCTCAACTCTCTCCATAGAGGAGCTTTTCACGTTTTGTGCAAGTTGAGACATAAACTTGGTCTATTCGCCGTCTTTACCTTACGAAACGTGGCACGAAGGCTCAACTAGCAAGTTAGACTTTTAAGAGCACTAAATAGAGTACAACAGGTCCACATTGATGCTTTGGAATTGCTCAACTCTCTCCATAGAGGAGCTTTTCACGTTTTTGTGCAATTTGAGACATAACTTGGTCTATTCGCATCTTTACCTTACGAAACGTGGCAACGAAGGCTCAACTAGCAAGTTAGACTTTTAAAGAGCACTAAATAGAGTACAACGGTCCACATTGATGCTTTGGAAGTGCTCAACTCTCTCCATAGAGGAGCTTTTCACGTTTTTGTGCAAGTTGAGACGTAACTTGGTCTATTCGCGTCTTTACCTTAAGAAACGTGGCACGAAGGCTCAACTAGCAAGTTAGACTTTTAAGAGCACTATAATAGAGTACAACGGTCCACATTGATGCTTTGGAATTGCTCAACTCTCTCCATAGAGGAGCTTTTCACGTTTTGTGCAATTTGAGACATAACTTGGTCTATTCGCAGTCTTTACCTTACGAAACGTGGCACGAAGGCTCAACTAGCAAGTTAGACTTTGAAGAGCACTAAATAGAGTACAACGGTCCACATTGATGCTTTGGAAGTGCTCAACTCTCTCCATAGAGGAGCTTTTCCACGTTTTTGTGCAAGTTGAGACGTAACTTGGTCTCATTCGCCAGGTCTTTACTTACGAAACGTGGCACGAAGGCTCAACTAGCAAGTTAGACTTTTAAGAGCACTAAATAGAGTACAACGGTCCACATTGATGCTTTGGAAGTGCTCAACTCTCTCCATAGAGGAGCTTTTCACGTTTTTTGTGCAAGTTGAGGACGGTAACTTGGTCTATTCGCGTCTTTACCTTAATAAACGTGCCACGAAGGCTCAACTAGCGAAGTTAGACTTTTAAGAGCACTAAATAGAGTATAACAACGGTCCCCATTGATGCTTTGGAAGTGCTCAACTCTCTCATAGAGGAGCTTTTCACGTTTTTGGTGCATGTTGCAGACATAACTTGGTCTATTCGCGTCTTTACCTTACAAACGTGGCAACGAGAAGGCTCAACTAGCAAGTTAGACTTTTAAAGAGCACTAAATAGAGTACAACGGTCCACATTGAATGCTTTGGAAATTGCTCAAACTCTCTCCATAGAGGAGATTTTCACGTTTTTGTGCAATTTCGAAACATAACTTGGTCTATTCGCATCTTTACCTTACGAAACGTGGCACGAAGGCTCAACTAGCAAGTTAGACTTTTAAGAGCAACTAATAGAGTACAACGGTCCACATTGATGCTTTGGAAGTGCTCAACTCTCTCCATAGAGGAGCTTTTTCACGTTTTGTGCAATTTGAGACGATAAACTTGGTCTATTCGCGTCTTACCTTAACGAAACGTGGCACGAAGGCGTCAAACTAGCAAGTTAGACTTTAAAAGAGCACTAAATAGAGTACAAACGGTCCACATTGATGCTTTGGAATTGCTCAACTCTCTCCATAGAGGAGCTTTTCACGTTTTTGTGCAAGTTGAGACGTAACTTGGTCTATTCGCATCTTTACCTTAACGAAACGTGGCACGAAGGCTCAACTAGCAAGTTAGACTTTTAAGAGCACTAAATAGAGTACAACGGTCCACATTGATGCTTTGGAAGTGCTCAACTCTCTCCATAGAGGAGCTTTTCACGTTTTGTGCAATTTGAGACGTAACTTGGTCTATTCGCGTCTTTACCTTACGAAACGTGGCACGAAGGCTCAACTAGCAAGTTAGACTTTTAAGAGCACTAAATAGAGTACAACGGTCCACATTGATGCTTTGGAATTGCTCAACTCTCTCCATAGAGGAGCTTTTCACGTTTTTGTGCAAGTTGAGACGTAACTTGGTCTATTCGCGTCTTTAACCTTACGAAACGTGGCACGAAGGCTCAACTAGCAAGTTAGACTTTTAAGAGCACTAAATAGAGTACAACGTTCCACATTGATGCTTTGGAAGTGCTCAACTCTCTCCATAGAGGAGCTTTTCAACGTTTTTGTGCAATTTGAGACATAACTTGTCATATTCGCAGTCTTTACTTACGAAACGTGGCACGAAGGCTCAACTAGCAAGTGAGACCTTTTAAGAGCACTAAATAGAGTACAAACGGTCCACATTGATGGCTTTGGAAGTTGCTCAACTCTCTCCATAGAGGACGCTTTTCACGTTTTGTGCAAGTTGAGACGTAACTTGGTCCTATTCAGCGTCTTTACCTTACGAAACGTGGCACTAAGGCTCAACTAGCAAGTTAGACTTTTAAGGCACTAAATAGGAGTACAACGGTCCACATTGATGCTTTGGAAGATGCTCAACTCTCTCCATAGAGGAGCTTTTCACGTTTTGGATGCAATTTGAGACATAACTTGCTCTATTCGGGTCTTTACCTTACGAAACGTGGCACGAATGCTCAACTAGCAAGTTAGACTTTTAAGAGCACTAAATAGAGTACAACGGTCCACATTGATGCTTTGGAAGTGCTCAACTCTCTCCATAGAGTAGCTTTTCACGTTTTTGTGCAATTTGAGACATAACTTGGTCTATTCGGGTCTTTACCTTACGAAACGTGGCACGAATGCTCAACTAGCAAGTTAGACTTTTAAGAGCACTAAATAGAGTACAACGGTCCACATTGATGCTTTGGAAGTGCTCAACTCTCTCCATAGAGTAGCTTTTCACGTTTTTGTGCAATTTGAGACATAACTTGGTCTATTCTCGTCTTTACCTTACGAAGCGTGGCACGAAGGCTCAACTAGAAAGTTAGACTTTTAAGAGCACTAAATAGAGTACAACGGTCCACATTGATGCTTTGGAAGTGCTCAACTCTCTCCATAGAGTAGCTTTTCACGTTTTTTGCAATTTGAGACGTAACTTGGTCCTATTCGCATCTTTACCTTACGAAACGTGGCACGAAGGCTCACTAGCAAGTTAGACTTTTAAGAGCACTAAATAGAGTACAAGCGGTCCACATTGCATGCTTTGGAATATGCTCAACTCTCTCATAGATGGAGCTTTTCACGTTTTTGTGCAATTTGCAGAACTAACTTGGTCTATTCGCATCTTTACCTTACGAAACGTGGCACGAAGGCTCAACTAGCAAGTTAGACTTTTAAGAGCACTAAATAGAGTACAACGGTCCACATTGATGCGTTTGAATTGCTCAACTCTCTCCATAGAGGAGCTTTTCACGTTTTTTTGTGCAAGTGAGACAGTAACTTGGTCTATTCGCAGTCTTTACCTTAACGAAACGTGGCACGAAGGCTCAACTAGCAAGTTAGACTTTTAAGAGCACTAAATAGAGGTACCAACGGTCCACATTGATGCTTTGGAAGTGCTCAACTCTCCTCCATAGAGGAGCTTTTCACGTTTTTAGTGCAAGTTGAGACAGTACTTGGTCTATTCGCGTCTTAACCTTACGAAACGTGGCACGAAGGCTCAACTAGCAAGTTTTAGACTTTTAAGAGCACTAAATAGAGTACAACGGTCCACATTGATGCTTTGGAAGTGCTCAACTCTCTCCATAGAGGAGCTTTTCCACGTTTTTGTGCAATTTCGAGAACATAACTTGGCTCTATTCGCATCTTACCTTACGAAAACGTGGCACGAAGGCTCAACTAGCAAAGTTAGACTTTTAAGAGCACTAAATAGAGTACAACGGTCCCACATTGATGCTTTGGAAGTGCTCACTCTCTCCATAGAGGAGCTTTTCACGTTTTTGGTGCAAGTTGAGACAGTAACTTGGTCTATTCGCGTCTTTACCTTACGAAACGTGGCACGAAGGCTCACTAGCAAGTTAGACTTTTAAGAGCACTAAATAGAGTACAACGGTCCACATTGATGCTTTGGAAGTGCTCAACTCTCCCATAGAGGAGCTTTTCACGTTTTTGTGCAATTTGAGACATAACTTGGTCTATTCGCGTCTTTACCTTACGAAACGTGGCACGAAGGCTCAACTAGCAAGTTAGACTTTTAAGAGCACTAAATAGAGTACAACGGTCCACATTGATGCTTTGGAAGTGCTCAACTCTCTCCATAGAGGTAGCTTTTCACGTTTTTGTGCAATTGAGACATAACTTGGTCTATTCGGGTCTTTACCTTACGAAACGTGGCACGAATGCTCAACTAGCAAGTTAGACTTTTAAGAGCACTAAATAGAGTACAACGGTCCACATTGATGCTTTGGAATTGCTCAACTCTCTCCATAGAAGCTTTTCACGTTTTTGTGCAATTTGAGACATAACTTGGTCTATTCGGGTCTTTACCTTACGAAACGTGGCACGAATGCTCAACTAGCAAGTTAGACTTTTAAGAGCACTAAATAGAGTACAACGGTCCACATTGATGCTTTGGAAGTGCTCAACTCTCTCTAGAGTAGCTTTTCACGTTTTTGTGCAATTTGAGACATAACTTGGTCTATTCGGTCTTTACCTTAGAAATGTGGCACGAAGCTCAACTAGCAGTTAGACTTTTAAGAGCACTAGATAGAGTACAACGGTCCACATTGATGCTTTGGAAGTGCTCAACTCTCTCCATAGAGTAGCTTTTCACGTTTTTGTGCAATTTGAGACATAACTTGGTCTATTCGCGTCTTTACCTTACGAAACATGGCACGAAGGCTCAACTAGAAGTTAGACTTTTAAGAGCACTAATAGAGTACAACGGTCCACATTGATGCTTTGGAAGTGCTCAACTCTCTCCATAGAGGAGCTTTTCACGTTTTGTGCAATTTGAGCATAACTTGGTCTATTCGCGTCTTTACCTTACGAAACATGGCACGAAGGCTCAACTAGCAAGTTAGACTTTTAAGAGCACTAAATAGAGTACAACGGTCCACATTGATGCTTTGGAATGCTCAACTCTCTCCATAGTGGAGCATTTCACGTTTTTGTGCAATTTCAAACATAACTTGGTCTATTCGCATCTTTACCTTACGAAACGTGGCACGAAGGCTCAACTGCAAGTTAGACTTTTAAGGGCACTAAATAGAGTACAACGGTCCACATTGATGCTTTGAATTGCTCAACTCTCTCCATAGAGGAGCATTTCACGTTTTTGTGCAATTTCAAACATAACTTGGTCTATTCGCATCTTTACCTTACGAAACGTGGCACGAAGGCTCAACTAGCAAGTTAGACTTTTAAGGAGCACTAATAGAGTACAACGGTCCACATTGATGCTTTGGAAGTGCTCAACTCTCTCCATAGAGGAGCTTTTACTTTTTGTGCAAGTTGAGACGTAACTTGGTCTATTCGCGTCTTTACCTTACGAACGTGGCACGAAGGCTCAACTAGCAAGTTAGACTTTTAAGAGCACTAAATAGATACAACGGTCCACATTGATGCTTTGAAGTGCCAACTCTCTCCATAGAGGAGCTTTTCTAGTTTTTGTGCAATTTGAGACATAACTTGGTCTATTCGCGTATTTACCTTATGAAACGTGACACAAGGCTCAACTAGCAAGTTAGACTTTTAGAGCACTAAATAGAGTACAACGGTCCACATTGATGCTTAGGAATGCTCAACTCTCTCCTAGTAAAGCATTTCATGTTTTTGTGCAATTTCAACTAACTTGGTCTATTCGCATCTTTACCTTATGAAACGTGGCACGAAGGCTCAACTAGCAAGTTAGACTTTTAAGAGCACTAAATAGAGTACAACGGTCCACATTGATGCTTTATTGCTCAACTCTCTCCATAGAGGAGCATTTCACGTTTTTGTGCAATTTGAAACATAACTTGGTCTATTCGCATCTTTACCTTACGAAACGTGGCACGAAGGCTCAACTAGCAAGTTAGACTTTTAGAGCACTAATAGAGTACAACGGTCCACATTGATGCTTTGGAAGTGCTCAACTCTGTCCATAGAGAGCTTTTCACTTTTTGTGCAAGTTGAGACGTAACTTGGTCTATTCGCGTCTTTACCTTAGAAACGTGGCACGAAGGCTCAACTAGCAAGTTAGACTTTTAAGAGCACTAAATAGAGTACAACGGTCCATTGATGCTTGGAAGTGCTCAACTCTCACCATAGAGGAGCTTTTCACGTTTTTGTGCAATTTGAGACATAACTTGGTCTATTCGCGTCTTTACCTTACGAAACGTGCACG
Source organism: Tripterygium wilfordii (assembly GCF_013401445.1). Lineage (NCBI taxonomy): Eukaryota > Viridiplantae > Streptophyta > Magnoliopsida > Celastrales > Celastraceae > Tripterygium > Tripterygium wilfordii. The sequence continues at coordinate 34,312 of NW_024056153.1, forward strand.
AAGGCTCAACTAGCAAGTTAGACTTTTAAGAGCACTAAATAGAGTACAACGGTCCACATTGATGCTTTGGAAGTGCTCAACTCTCTCCATAGAGTAGCTTTTACGTTTTTGTGCAATTGAGACATAACTTGGTCTATTCGGGTCTTTACCTTACGAAACGTGGCACGAATGCTCAACTAGCAAGTTAGACTTTTAAGAGCACTAAATAGAGTACAACGGTCCACATTGATGCTTTGGAATGCTCAACTCTCTCCATAGAAGCTTTTCACGTTTTTGTGCAATTTGAGACATAACTTGGTCTATTCGGGTCTTTACCTTACGAAACGTGGCACGAATGCTCAACTAGCAAGTTAGACTTTTAAGCGCACTAAATAGAGTACAACGGTCCACATTGATGCTTTGGAAGTGCTCATCTCTCTCGATAGAGTAGCTTTTCACGTTTTTGTGCAATTTGAGACATAACTTGGTCTATTCGCGTCTTTACCTTAGAAAATGTGGCACGAAGGCTCAACTAGCGTTAGACTTTTAAGAGCACTAGATAGAGTACAACGGTCCACATTGATGCTTTGGAAGTGCTCAACTCTTCACGTTTTTGTGCAGTTTGAGACATAACTTGGTCTATTCGCGTCTTTACCTTACGAAACATGGCACGAATGCTCAACTAGAAAGTTAGACTTTTAAGAGCACTAATAGAGTACAACGGTCCACATTGATGCTTTGGAAGTGCTCAACTCTCACCATAGAGGAGGTTTTCACGTTTTTGTGCAATTTGAGACATAACTTGGTCTATTCGCGTCTTTACCTTACGAAACGTGCACAAGGCTCAACTAGCAAGTTAGACTTTTAAGAGCACTAAATAGAGTACAACGGTCCACGTTGATGCTTTGGAATGCTCAACTCTCTCCATAGTAAAGCATTTCATGTTTTTGTGCAATTTCAAACTAACTTGGTCTATTCGCATCTTTACCTTATGAAACGTGGCACGAAGGCTCAACTAGCAAGTTAGACTTTTAAGAGCACTAAATAGAGTACAACGGTCCACATTGACGCTTTACAATTGCTCAACTCTCTCCATAGAGAAGCATTTCACGTTTTTGTGCAATTTGAAACATAACTTGGTCTATTCGCGTCTTTACCTTACGAAACGTGGCACGAAGGCTCAACTAGCAAGTTAGACTTTTATGAGCACTCAATAGAGTACAACGGTCCACATTGATGATTGGGAAGTGCTCAACTCTCTCCATAGAGAAGCTTTTCACTTTTTTGTGCAAGTTGAGACGTAACTTGGTCTATTCACGTCTTTACCTTAGGAAACGTGGCGCGAAGGCGCAACTAGCAAGATAGACTTTTAAGAGCACTAAATAGAGTACAACGGTCCACATTGATGCTTCGGAAGTGCTCAACTCTCTCCATAGAGGAGCTTTTCACGTTTTTGTGCAATTTGAGGCATAACTTGGTCTATTCGCGTCATTACCTTACGAAACGTGGCATGAAGGCTCAACTAGCAAGTTAGACTTTTAAGAGCACTAAATAGAGTACAAAGGTCCTTGTTGATGCTTTGGAATTGCTCAACTCTCTCCATAGTAAAGCATTTCACGTTTTTGTGCAATTTAACTTGGTCTATTCGCATCTTTACCTTATGAAACGTGGCACGAAGGCTCAACTAGCAAGTTAGACTTTTAAGAGCACTAAATAGAGTACAAAGGTCCTTGTTGATGCTTTGGAATTGCTCAACTCTCTCCATAGTAAAGCATTTCACGTTTTTGTGCAATTTGAAACATAACTTGGTCTATTCGCATCTTTACCTTACGAAACGTGGCACGAAGGCTCAACTAGCAAGTTAGACTTTTAAAAGCACTCAATAGAGTACAACGGTCCACATTGATGCTTTGGAAGTGCTCAACTCTCTCCATAGAGAAGCTTTTCACTTTTTTGTGCAAGTTGAGACGTAACTTGGTCTATTCGCGTCTTTACCTTAGGAAACGTGGCGCGAAGGCACAACTAGCAAGTTAGAGTTTTAAGAGCACTAAATAGAGTACAACGGTCCATATTGATGCTTCGGAAGTGCTCAACTCTCTCCATAGAGGAGCTTTTCACGTTTTTGTGCAATTTGAGACATAACTTGGTCTATTCGCGTCTTTACCTTACGAAACGTAGCACGAAGGCTCAACTAGCAAGTTAGACTTTTAAGAGCACTAAATAGAGTGCAACGGTCCACATTGATGCTTTGGAAGTGCTCAACTCTCTCCATAGAGTAGCTTTTCACGTTTTTGTGCAATTTGAGACATAACTTGGTCTATTTGGGTCTTTACCTTAAGAAACGTGGCACGAATGCTCAACTAGCAAATTAGACTTTTAAGAGCACTAAATAGAGTACAACGGTCCACATTGATGCTTTGGAAGTGCTCAACTCTCTCCATAGAGTTGCTTTTCACGTTTTTGTGCAATTTGAGACATAACTTGGTCTATTCGGGTCTTTACCTTACGAAACGTGGCACGAATTCTCAACTAGCAAGGTAGACTTTTAAGCGCACTAAATAGAGTACAACGGTCCACATTGATGATTTGGAAGTGCTCAACTCTCTCGATAGAGTAGCATTTCACGTTTTTGTGCAATTTGAGACATAACTTGGTCTATTCGCGTGTTTACCTTAGGAAACGTGGCACGAAGGCTCAACTAGCAAGTTGGACTTTTAAGAGCACTAGATAGAGTACAACGGTCCACATTGATGCTTTGGAAGTGCTCAACTCTCTCCATAGAGTAGCTTTTCACGTTTTTGTGCAATTTGAGACATAACTTGGTCTATTCGCTTCTTTACCTTACGAAACATGGCACGAAGGCTTAACTAGAAAGTTAGACTTTTAAGAGCACTAAGTAGACGTACAACGTGTTGGACCGAAGGTCTTACATTTTTGTTTTGATGATTGTATCATGCTACGCTATTTGATTACATGATCTTTGTGATGCATTTGATGGTAATTTGATTTAATTTGAGACTTCTCTTAATCGGTTTTTCATTCAAGTGTTTTAAAATTAGTTGTGAACTCAACGATCGTTTTTATATCAAATGACATCTAAATGAGCTGAATTTTTACAGAGACATTAATCACATCATAAGGAACATTTTACATGAAGGTATAAATAACAAATTCTGCCGTTTAGTAGCTGATAATCTGTGCCCTAGTTCATATCCGAAAATTATGTTTATTTTGTCTTAATTGAGTGCTTGTGTGACTAAATGATATTTGTTTGAGCTGGAAACTTATATGTATATAATTCCATATATATTATGATGTTGTATGCTCAAATTTTGATTATTTGAACTCAACTAACCTATGGTTCAAGCATGAAGCTCAAATGAGCTTACAAGCATATCTTAAGGTTTTTCAGGTTAAGACAAGAGTCGTAGTAATCCGGCTGTCCAAGAATAGTCTCGTAAGACTTAGGACAAGCTATGAAAATCCTAAGCACTCTTGCAAATCCACTAGAAGGTGAATGTTGAAAATGTCCAATTCAGACAAGAAGTGTTCATTTCAGACAAGGTGTGTCCAATTAGGACAAGCTGTGTCAATTTCAGACAAGCACTTTATGGAGAGTATTTGATGGAGATTTCAACAAACTACATTCAAAATTTAAAGAGAGGATTCAAAATTCAAAGTTGGAGATTCGAAATTCGAAATTCAAAATCAAGTCAAGGTTGTTGCATGATTTTCGAAATTCAGTGTACAAGAACAAGAATGTGGCAAGGTTCAAGATGTGTTGCTGTATTTTTTGAAGATCAAAATCAAAGTTTGTTGCAACTTATGAGGAGATAACCAAGAGAGAGATTCAAGCCCTTGAAATCAAAATTTCAAAGTTGAAGCTGAGGAGATATCTTCAAAGGAGCTTTGATTGGCTGAAATTTGAAAGAAGATGAAGCCAATTTCAAAAGTCATGTTGGTAAAGATCTCATTCAAGTCAAAATGGAGTTGTTATGATCAAGTGGTTGCATTTCTTCAACAAGAGACTTAAATGGACGAAAATCTTGGGTGAACATGGCCAAGTATGTTGTCTACATTCAAAGACAAGAGATTGATACATTTGAATGGATGAAATCAAGTTTGTTGGCAGCATTGTTCAAAAAGAGGCTGTTGCACTATAAAAGGAGAATATCAAGTTTGTTTTCAAAAAAAAACTACATTCAAATTTAAAGTTCAAGTGAAGATGAGAAGATCAAGGGATGCTCTCAACTATCTCTACTTGGCTTTCCTATAAATAGCCATCCATACAAGAGGAGAAGACATAAGACTTGCTACAAGCTACATAGCCTATTCTCTCAAGCTCTCTTTCTCTCCAGCAAAAAGCCAAGTCTTCCAAGTCTAGTTCTACAAGCATATATTGTTGTTACTACAAAGCTCTCCGACACTTTATATTTCAATCCTACCTGTGAGCCTTTGTCAAATTTGTGAGAGTTCCCTCAAACCTTGTTGGTTAAACACTAGAGTGGAACCTAGAGTCTAAAATTGTATCCCTTACCTTGTGAGGTTGTGAAAAGTTTAACGGTGACTTGTAAAAACCCTCTGTGAGTTGTTGGTTTCTTGAGGAAACTATTTATCCTATTGGATTTGAAAATCCTAAGCAAGGGTGCTTAGGTAGTAGATGTAGGAGGGTGCTCCGAACTACTATAAATCATCGTGTGCTTTACTATTTGCTTGTTTATTGTTTTGCATGCTTTGATTATTTACCTATTCAATCCTGCCATTCATAATTCTTGATCATTCGATTATCTTGTGATAATTTTGGGTGACTTGAATTTGAAAGTTCATTTCTCTACTCATTACTTGCAAAATCAAATCCGCCCATTTTGTGTTTATATTGGTCAGAACTTTTCTAAGCATTCTAATATTGATATTCTGAACTGTTTTCATAATCTGGTACTTATTATGCTCTAATTTCAGTTGGTATCAGGTTTAGAGTTAAAGCTTGATTTTCGGTTCACATCTAAATATATTGTTCTTAATATTGATATTTCAGCCCTTTTAACCTAGTTTATGAAATTCTGAATTAGTGTGTCGATTACTTGAATCCTAGCATCTTATATCATATATATTCGTTTATATACATTTTATATAGTTGTGTCCTACTTGCCCTATCATTTTGGATTAAGATATTGCATCTGAAACTGAAATTGATTTGAACCGGTTAGGGCTATACTAGTAAAGACCAACTTCTGTACTTTGTGTCTTTGTTTTTGTGGTCTATTTGCTGTTTAAAAGTAAGGGGATTCCCAGTTGGAATTTGGGGACACAATTCACCCCCTCCCCCTCTTGTGTCGCCTAGGTCCTACACAACGGTCCACATTGATGCTTTGGAAGTGCTCAACTCTCTCCATAGAGGAGGTTTTCACGTTTTTGTGCATTTTAAGGCATAACTTGGTCTATTCGCGTCTTTACCTTACGAAACGTGGCACGAAGGCTCAACTAGCAAGTTAGACTTTTCAGAGCACTAAATAGAGTACAACGGTCCACATTCATCCTTTGGAATTGCTCAACTCTCTCCATAGTGGAGCATTTCACGTTTTTGTGCAATTTCAAACATAACTTGGTCTATTCGCGTCTTTACCTTACGAAACATGGCATGAAGGCTTAACTAGAAAGTTAGACTTTTAAGAGCACTAAGTAGACGTACAACGGTCCACATTGATGCTTTGGAAGTGCTCAACTCTCTCCATAGAGTAGCTTTTCACGTTTTTGTGCAATTTGAGACATAACTTGGTCTATTCGTGTCTTTACCTTATGAAAGGTGGCACGAAGGCTCAACTAGCAAGTTGGACTTTTAAGGGCACTAAATAGAGTACAACGTTCCACATTGATGCTTTGGAAGTGCTCAACTCTCTCCATAGAGTAACTTTCACATTTTTGTGCAATTTGAGACATAACTTGGTCTATTCGGGTCTTTACCTTACGAAACGTGGCACGAATGCTCAACTAGCAAGTTAGACTTTTAAGAGCACTAAATAGAGTACAACGGTCCACATTGATGGTTTGGAAGTGCTCAACTCTCTCCATAGAGTAGCTTTTCACGTTTTTGTGCAATTTGAGACATAACTTGGTCTATTCGGGTCTTTACCTTACGAAACGTGGCACGAAAGCTCAACTAGCAAGTTAGACTTTTCAGAGCACTACATAGAGTACAATGGTCCACATTCATCCTTTGGAATTGCTCAACTCTCTCCATAGTGGAGCATTTCACGTTTTTGTGCAATTTCAAACATAACTTGGTCTATTCACGTCTTTACCTTACGACACGTAGCACGAAGGCTCAACTAGCAAGTTAAACTTTTAAGAGCACTAAATAGAGTACAACGGTCCACATTGATGCTTCAGAAGTACCCAACTCTCTCCATAGAGGAGCTTTTCTAGTTTTTGTGCAATTTGAGACATAACTTGGTCTATTCGCGTCTTTACCTTACGAAACGTGACACAAAGGCTCAACTAGCAAGTTAGACTTTTCAGAGCACTAAATAGAGTACAACGGTCCACGTTGATGCTTTGGAATTGCTCAACTCTCTCCATAGTAAAGCATTTCATGTTTTTGTGCAATTTCAAACTTAACTTGGTCTATTCGCATCTTTACCTTATGAAACGTGGCACGAAGGCTCAACTAGCAAGTTAGACTTTTAAGAGCACTAAATAGAGTACAACGGTCCACATTGACGCTTTACAATTGCTCAACTCTCTCCATATAGGAGCATTTCACGTTTTTGTGCAATTTGAAACATAACTTGGTCTATTCGCATCTTTACCTTACAAAACGTGGCACGAAGGCTCAACTAGCAAGTTAGACTTTTAAGAGCACTCAATAGAGTATAACGGTCCACATTGATGGTTTGGAAGTGCTCAACTCTCTCCATGGAGAAGCTTTTCACTTTTTTGTGCAAGTTGAGACGTAACTTGGTCTATTCGCGTCTTTACCTTAGGAAACGTGGCGCGAAGGCACAACTACCAAGTTAGACTTTTAAGAGCACTAAATAGAGTACAACGGTCCACATTGATGCTTCGGAAGTGCTCAACTCTCTCCATAGAGGAGCTTTTCACGTTTTTGTGCAATTTGAGACATAACTTGGTCTATTCACGTCTTTACCTTACGAAACGTGGCACGAAGGCTCAACTAGCAAGTTAGACTTTTAAGAGCACTCAATAGAGTACAACGGTCCACATTGATGCTTTGGAAGTGCTCAACTCTCTCCATAGAGAAGCTTTTCACTTTTTTGTGCAAGTTGAGACGTAACTTGGTCTATTCGCGTCTTTACCTTAGGAAACGTGGCGCGAAGGTACAACTAGCAAGTTAGAGTTTTAAGAGCACTAAATAGAGTACAACGGTCCATATTGATGCTTCGGAAGTGCTCAACTCTCTCCATAGAGGAGCTTTTCATGTTTTTGTGCAATTTCAAACATAACTTGGTCTATTCGCGTCTTTACCTTACGAAACGTGGCACGAAGGCTCAACTAGCAAGTTAGACTTTTAAGAGCACTAAATAGAGTACAACGGTCCACGTTGATGCTTTGGAATTACTCAACTCTCTCCATAGTAAAGCATTTCACGTTTTGTGCAATTTCAAACTTAACTTGGTCTATTCGCATCTTTACCTTATGAAACGTGGCACGAAGGCTCAACTAGCAACTTAGACTTTTAAGAGCACTAAATAGAGTACAACGGTCCACATTGACGCTTTACAATTGCTCAACTCTCTCCATAGAGGACCATTTCACGTTTTTGTGCAATTTGAAACATAACTTGGTCTATTCGCATCTTTACCTTACGAAACGTGGCACGAAGGCTCAACTAGCAAGTTAGACTTTTAAGAGCACTCAATAGAGTACAACGGTCCACATTGATGCTTTGGAAGTGCTCAACTCTCTCCATAGAGAAGCTTTTAACTTTTTTGTGCAAGTTGAGACGTAACTTGGTCTATTCGCGTCTTTACCTTAGGAAACGTGGCGCGAAGGCACAACTAGCAAGTTAGAGTTTTAAGAGCACTAAATAGAGTACAACGGTCCAGATTGATGCTTCGGAAGTGCTCAACTCTCTCCATAGAGGAGCTTTTCACGTTTTTGTGCAATTTGAGACATAACTTGGTCTATTCGCGTCTTTACCTTACGAAACGTAGCACGAAGGCTCAACTAGCAAGTTAGACTTTTAAGAGCACTAAATAGAGTACAACGGTCCACATTGATGCTTCGGAAGTGCTCAACTCTCTCCATAGAGGAGCTTTTCACGTTTTTGTGCAATTTGAGACATAACTTGGTCTATTCGCGTCTTTACCTTACGAAACGTGGCACGAAGGCTCAACTAGCAAGTTAGACTTTTAAGAGCACTAAATAGAGTACAACGGTCCACGTTGATGCTTTGGAATTGCTCAACTCTCTCCATAGTAAAGCATTTCACGTTTTTGTGCAATATCAAACATAACTTGGTCTATTCGCGTCTTTACCTTACGAAACGTAGCACGAAGGCTCAACTAGCAAGTTAGTCTTTTAAGAGCACTAAATAGAGTGCAACGGTCCACATTGATGCTTTGGAAGTGCTCAACTCTCTCCATAGAGTAGCTTTTCACGTTTTTGTGCAATTTGAGACATAACTTGGTCTATTTGGGTCTTTACCTTACGAAACGTGGCACGAATGCTCAACTAGCAAGTTAGACTTTTAAGAGCACTAAATAGAGTACAACGGTCCACATTGATGCTTTGGAAGTGCTCAACTCTCTCCATAGAGTTGCTTTTCACGTTTTTGTGCAATTTGAGACATAACTTGGTCTATTCGGGTCTTTACCTTACGAAACGTGGCACGAATTCTCAACTAGCAAGGTAGACTTTTAAGCGCACTAAATAGAGTACAACGGTCCACATTGATGCTTTGGAAGTGCTCAACTCTCTCGATAGAGTAGCTTTTCACGTTTTTGTGCAATTTGAGACATAACTTGGTCTATTCGCGTGTTTACCTTAGGAAACGTGGCACGAAGGCTCAACTAGCAAGTTGGACTTTTAAGAGCACTAGATAGAGTACAACGGTCCACATTGATGCTTTGGAAGTTCTCAACTCTCTCCATAGAGTAGCTTTTCACGTTTTTGTGCAATTTGAGACATAACTTGGTCTATTCGCTTCTTTACCTTACGAAACATGGCACGAAGGCTTAACTAGAAAGTTAGACTTTTAAGAGGACTAAGTAGACGTACAACGTGTTGGACCGAAGGTCTTACATTTTTGTTTTGATGATTGTATCATGCTACGCTATTTGATTACATGATCTTTGTGATGCATTTGATGGTAATTTGATTGAATTTGAGACTTCTCTTAATCGTTTTTCATTCAAGTGTTTTAAAATTAGTTGTGAACTCAACGATCGTTTTTATATCAAATGACATCTAAATGAGCTGAATTTTTACAGAGATATTAATCACATCATAAGGAACATTTTACATGAAGGTATAAATAACAAATTCTGCCGTTTAGTAGCTGATAATCTGTGCCCTAGTTCATATCCGAAAATTATGTTTATTTTGTCTTAATTGAGTGCTTGTGTGACTAAATGATATTTGTTTGAGCTGGAAACTTATATGTATATAATTCCATATATATTATGATGTTGTATGCTCAAATTTTGATTATTTGAACTCAACTAACCTATGGTTCAAGCATGAAGCTCAAATGAGCTTACAAGCATATCTTAAGGTTTTTCAGGTTAAGACAAGAGTCGTAGTAATCCGGCTGTCCGAGAATAGTCTCGTAAGACTTAGGACAAGCTATGAAAATCCTAAGCACTCTTGCAAATCCACTAGAAGGTGAATGTTGAAAATGTCCAATTCAGACAAGAAGTGTTCATTTCAGACAAGGTGTGTCCAATTAGGACAAGCTGTGTCAATTTCAGACAAGCACTTTATGGAGAGTATTTGATGGAGATTTCAACAAACTACATTCAAAATTTAAAGAGAGGATTCAAAATTCAAAGTTGGAGATTCGAAATTCGAAATTCAAAATCAAGTCAAGGTTGTTGCATGATTTTCGAAATTCAGTGTACAAGAACAAGAATGTGGCAAGGTTCAAGATGTGTTGCTGTATTTTTTGAAGATCAAAATCAAAGTTTGTTGCAACTTATGAGGAGATAACCAAGAGAGAGATTCAAGCCCTTGAAATCAAAATTTCAAAGTTGAAGCTGAGGAGATATCTTCAAAGGAGCTTTGATTGGCTGAAATTTGAAAGAAGATGAAGCCAATTTCAAAAGTCATGTTGGTAAAGATCTCATTCAAGTCAAAATGGAGTTGTTATGATCAAGTGGTTGCATTTCTTCAACAAGAGACTTAAATGGACGAAAATCTTGGGTGAACATGGCCAAGTATGTTGTCTACATTCAAAGACAAGAGATTGATACATTTGAATGGAGGAAATCAAGTTTGTTGGCAGCATTGTTCAAAAAGAGGCTGTTGCACTATAAAAGGAGAATATCAAGTTTGTTTTCAAAAAAAAACTACATTCAAATTTAAAGTTCAAGTGAAGATGAGAAGATCAAGGGATGCTCTCAACTATCTCTACTTGGCTTTCCTATAAATAGCCATCCATACAAGAGGAGAAGACATAAGACTTGCTACAAGCTACATAGCCTATTCTCTCAAGCTCTCTTTCTCTCCAGCAAAAAGCCAAGTCTTCCAAGTCTAGTTCTACAAGCATATATTGTTGTTACTACAAAGCTCTCCGACACTTTATATTTCAATCCTACCTGTGAGCCTTTGTCAAATTTGTGAGAGTTCCCTCAAACCTTGTTGGTTAAACACTAGAGTGGAACCTAGAGCCTAAAATTGTATCCCTTACCTTGTGAGGTTGTGAAAAGTTTAACGGTGACTTGTAAAAACCCTCTGTGAGTTGTTGGTTTCTTGAGGAAACTATTTATCCTATTGGATTTGAAAATCCTAAGCAAGGGTGCTTAGGTAGTAGACGTAGGAGGGTGCTCCGAACTACTATAAATCATCGTGTGCTTTACTATTTGCTTGTTTATTGTTTTGCATGCTTTGATTATTTACCTATTCAATCCTGCCATTCATAATTCTTGATCATTCGATTATCTTGTGATAATTTTGGGTGACTTGAATTGAAAGTTCATTTCTCTACTCATTACTTGCAAAATCAAATCCGCCCATTTTGTGTTTATATTGGTCAGAACTTTTCTAAGCATTCTAATATTGATATTCTGAACTGTTTCATAATCTGGTACTTATTATGCTCTAATTTCAGTTGGTATCAGGTTTAGAGTTAAAGCTTGATTTTCGGTTCACATCTAAATATATTGTTCTTAATATTGATATTTCAGCCCTTTAACCTAGTTTATGAAATTCTGAATTAGTGTGTCGATTACTTGAATCCTAGCATCTTATATCATATATATTCGTTTATATACATTTTATATAGTTGTGTCCTACTTGCCTATCATTTTGCATTAAGATATTGCATCTGAAACTGAAATTGATTTGAACCGGTTAGGGCTATACTAGTAAAGACCAACTTCTGTACTTTGTGTCTTTGTTTTTGTGGTCTATTTGCTGTTTAAAAGTAAGGGATTCCCAGTTGGAATTGGGGACACAATTCACCCCCTCCCCCTCTTGTGTCGCCTAGGTCATACACAACGGTCCACATTGATGCTTTGGAAGTGCTCAACTCTCTCCATAGAGGAGGTTTTCACGTTTTGTGCAATTTAAGGCATAACTTGGTCTATTCGCGTCTTTACCTTACGAAACGTGGCACGAAGGCTCAACTAGCAAGTTAGACTTTTCAGAGCACTAAATAGAGTACAACGGTCCACATTCATCCTTTGGAATTGCTCAACTCTCTCCATAGTGGAGCATTTCACGTTTTTGTGCAATTTCAAACATAACTTGGTCTATTCGCGTCTTTACCTTACGAAACATGGCATGAAGGCTTAACTAGAAAGTTAGACTTTAAGAGCACTAAAGTAGACGTACAACGGTCCACATTGATGCTTTGGAAGTGCTCAACTCTCTCCATAGAGTAGCTTTTCACGTTTTTGTGCAATTGAGACATAACTTGGTCTATTCGTGTCTTTACCTTATGAAAGGTGGCACGAAGACTCAACTAGCAAGTTAGACTTTTAATAGCACTAAATAGAGTACAACGTTCCACATTGATGCTTTGGAAGTGCTCAACTCTCTCCATAGAGTAACTTTCACATTTTTGTGCAATTTGAGACATAACTTGGTCTATTCGGGTCTTTACCTTACGAAACGTGGCACGAATGCTCAACTAGCAAGTTAGACTTTTAAGAGCACTAAATAGAGTACAACGGTCCACATTGATGGTTTGGAAGTGCTCAACTCTCTCCATAGAGTAGCTTTTCACGTTTTTGTGCAATTTGAGACATAACTTGGTCTATTCGGGTCTTTACCTTACGAAACGTGGCACGAATGCTCAACTAGCAAGTTAGACTTTTAAGAGCACTAAATAGAGTACAACGGTCCACATTGATGCTTTGGATGTGCTCAACTCTCTCCATAGAGTAGCTTTTCACGTTTTTGTGCAATTTGAGACATAACTTGGTCAATTCGTGTCTTTACCTTAGGAAACGTGGCACGAAAGCTCAACTAGCAAGTTAGACTTTTAAGAGCACTCAATAGAGTACAACGGTCCACATTGATGCTTTGGAAGTGCTCAACTCTCTCCATAGAGAAGCTTTTCACTTTTTTGTGCAAGTTGAGGCGTAACTTGGTCTATTCGCGTCTTTACCTTAGGAAACGTGGCGCGAAGGCACAACTAGCAAGTTAGACTTTTACGAGCACTAAATAGAGTACAACGGTCCACATTGATGCTTCGGAAGTGCTCAACTCTCTCCATAGAGGAGCTTTTCACGTTTTTGTGCAATTTGAGACATAACTTGGTCTATTCGCGTCTTTACCTTACGAAACGTGGCACGAAGGCTCAACTAACAAGTTAGACTTTTAAGAGCACTAAATAGAGTACAACGGTCCACATTGATGCTTGGAAGTGCTCAACTCCTCCATAGAGTAGCTTTCACGTTTTTGTGCAATTTGAGACATAACTTGGTCTATTGGGTCTTTACCTTACGAAACGTGGCACGAATGCTCAACTAGCAAGTTAGACTTTTCAGAGCACTAAATAGAGTACAACGGCCCACATTGATGCTTTGGAAGTGCTCAACTCTCTCCATAGAGTAGCTTTTCACGTTTTTGTGCAATTTGAGACATAACTTGGTCTATTGCGTCTTTACCTTACGAAACGTGGCAGAATGCTCAACTAGCAAGTTAGACTTTTAAGAGCACTAAATAGAGTACAATGGTCCACGTTGATGCTTTGGAATTGCTCAACTCTCTCCATAGTAAAGCATTTCACGTTTTTGTGCAATTTCAAACTTAACTTGGTCTATTCGCATCTTTACGTTATGAAACGTGGCACGAAGGCTCAACTAGCAAGTTAGACTTTTAAGAGCACTAAGTAGAGTACAACGGTCCACATTGACGGTTTCAATTGCTCAACTCTCTCAATTGAGGAGCATTTCATGTTTTTGTGCAATTTGAAACATAACTTGGTCTATTTGCATCTTTACCTTACCAAACGTGGCACGAAGGCTCAACTAGCAAGTTAGACTTTTAAGAGCACTCAATAGAGTACAACGGTCCACATTGATGCTTTGGAAGTGCTCAACTCTCTCCATAGATGAGCTTTTCACTTTTTTGTGCAAGTTGAGACGTAACTTGGTCTATTCGCGTCTTTACCTTAGGAAACGTGGCGCGAAGGCTCAACTAGCAAGTTAGACTTTTACGAGCAGTAAATAGAGTACAACGGTCCGCATTGATGCTTCGGAAGTGCTCAACTCTCTCCATAGAGGAGCTTTCACGTTTTTGTGCAATTTGAGACATAACTTGGTCTATTCGCGTCTTTACCTTACGAAACGTGGCACGAAGGCTCAACTAGCAAGTTAGACTTTTAAGAGCACAAAATAGAGTACAACGGTCCACATTGACGTTTGGAAGTGCTCAACTCTCTCCATAGAGTAGCTTTTCACGTTTTTGTGCAATTTGAGACATAACTTGGTCTATTGGTCTTTACCTTACGAAACGTGGCACGAATGCTCAACTAGCAAGTTAGACTTTTAAGAGCACTAAATAGAGTACAACGGTCCACGTTGATGCTTTGGAATTGCTCAACTCTCTCCAGTAAAGCATTTCAGGTTTTTGTGCAATTTCAACTAACTTGGTCTATTCGCATCTTTACCTTATGAAACGTGGCACGAAGGCTCAACTAGCAAGTTAGACTTTTAAGAGCACTAAATAGAGTACAACGGTCCACATTGACGCTTTACAATTGCTCAACTCTCTCCATAGAGGAGCATTTCACGTTTTTGTGCAATTTGAAACATAACTTGGTCTATTCGCATCTTTACCTTACGAAACGTGGCACGAAGGCTCAACTAGCAAGTTAGACTTTTAAGAGCACTCAATAGAGTACAACGTCCACATTGATGCTTGGAAGTGCTCAACTCTCTCCATAGAGAGCTTTTCGCTTTTTTGTGCAAGTTGAGACGTAACTTGGTCTATTCGCGTCTTTACCTTAGGAAACGTGGCGCGAAGGCACAACTAGCAAGTTAGACTTTTAAGAGCACTAAATAGAGTACAACGGTCCACATTGATGCTTCGGAAGTGCTCAACTCTCTCCATAGAGGAGCTTTTCACGTTTTTGTGCAATTGAGACATAACTTGGTCTATTCGCGTCTTTACCTTACGAAAATGGCACGAAGGCTCAACTAGAAGTTAGACTTTTAAGAGCACTAATAGAGTACAACGGTCCACATTGATGCTTTGGAAGTGCTCAACTCTCTCCATAGAGGAGCTTTTTCACGTTTTTGTGCAATTTGAGACATAACTGGTCTATTCGCGTCTTTACCTACGAAACGTGGCACGAAGGCTCAACTAGCAAGTTAGACTTTTCAGAGCACTAAATAGAGTACAACGGTCCACATTGATGCTTGGAATTGCTCAACTCTCTCCATAGTAAAGCATTTCACGTTTTTGTGCAATTTCAAACTTAACTTGGTCTATTCGCGTCTTTACCTTACGAAACGTGGCACGAAGGCTCAACTAGCAAGTTAGACTTTTAAGAGCACTAAATAGAGTACAACGGTCCACATTGATGCTTTGGAAGTGCTCAACTCTCTCCATAGAGGAGCTTTTCACTTTTTGTGCAAGTTGAGACGTAACTTGGTCTATTCGCGTCTTTACCTTACGAAACGTGGCACGAAGGCTCAACTAGCAAGTTAGACTATTAAGAGCACTAAATAGAGTACAACGGTCCACATTGATGCTTCGGAAGTGCTCAACTCTCTCCATAGAGGAGCTTTTCACGTTTTTGTGCAATTTGAGACATAACTTGGTCTATTCGCGTCTTTACCTTACGAAACGTGGCACGAAGGCTCAACTAGCAAGTTAGACTTTTAAGAGCACTAAATAGAGTACAACGGTCCACATTGATGCTTTGGAAGTGCTCAACTCTCCATAGAGTAGCTTTCACGTTTTTTGGTCTATTTGCTCAACTAGCAAGTTAGACTTTTAGAGCACTAAATAGAGTACAACGGTCCACATTGATGCTTCGGAAGTGCTCAACTCTCTCCATAGAGTAGCTTTTCACGTTTTTGTGCAAGTTGAGACATAACTTGGTCTATTCGCGTCTTTACCTTATGAAACGTGGCACGAAGGCTCAACTAGCAAGTTAGACTTTTAAGAGCACTAAATAGAGTACAACGGTCCACATTGATGCTTTGGAAGTGCTCAACTCTCTCCATAGAGGAGCTTTTCACATTTTTGTGCAATTTGAGATATAACTTGGTCTATTTGGGTCTTTACCTTACGAAACGTGGCACGAGGCTCAACTAGCAAGTTAGACTTTTAAGAGCACTAAATAGAGTACAACGGTCCACATTGATGCTTTGGAAGTGCTCAACTCTCTCCATAGGTAGCTTTTCACGTTTTTGTGCAATTTGAGACATAACTTGGTCTATTCGCGTCTTTACCTTACGAAACGTGGCATGAACACAACTAGCAAGTTAGACTTTTAAGAGCACTAAATAGAGTACAACGGTCCACATTGATGCTTCGGAAGTGCTCAACTCTCTCCATAGAGGAGCTTTTCACGTTTTTGTGCAATTTGAGACAAACTTGGTCTATTCGCGTCTTTACCTTACGAAACGTGGCACGAAGGCTCAACTACAAGTTAGACTTTTAAGAGCACTAAATAGAGTACAACGGTCACATTGATGCTTGGAATGCTCAACTCTCTCCATAGAGGTAGCTTTTCACGTTTTTGTGCAATTTGAGACATAACTTGGTCTATTCGGTCTTTACCTTACGAAACGTGGCACGAATGCTCAACTAGCAAGTTAGACTTTTAAGAGCACTAAATAGAGTACAACGGTCCACATTGATGCTTCGGAAGTGCTCAACTCTCTCCATAGAGTAGCTTTTCACGTTTTTGTGCAATTTGAGACATAACTTGGTCTTTCGGTCTTTACCTTACGAAACGTGGCACGAAGGCTCAACTAGCAAGTTAGACTTTTAAGAGCACTAAATAGAGTACAACGGTCCACATTGATGCTTGGAAGTGCTCAACTCTCTCCATAGTAAGCTTTTCACGTTTTTGTGCAATTTCAAACTTAACTTGGTCTATTCACTCTTTACTTATGAAACGTGGCACGAAGGCTCAACTAGCAAGTTAGACTTTTAAGAGCACTAATAGAGTACAACGGTCCACATTGATGTTCAATGCTCAACTCTCTCATAGAGGAGCATTTCATGTTTTTGTGCAATTTGAAACATAACTTGGTCTATTTGCGTCTTTACCTTACGAAACGTGGCACGAAGGCTCAACTAGCAAGTTAGACTTTTAAGAGCACTAAATAGAGTACAACGGTCCACATTGATGCTTGGAAGTGCTCAACTCTCTCCATAGAGAGCTTTTCACGTTTTTGTGCAAGTTGAGACGTAACTTGGTCTATTCGCGTCTTTACCTTAGGAAACGTGGCACGAAGGCACAACTAGCAAGTTAGACTTTTAAGAGCACTAAATAGAGTACAACGGTCCACATTGATGCTTCGGAAGTGCTCAACTCTCCAGAGAGAGCTTTTCACGTTTTTGTGCAATTTGAGACATAACTTGGTCTATTCGCGTCTTTACCTTACGAAATGGCACGAAGGCTCAACTAGAAAGTTAGACTTTTAAGAGCACTAAATAGAGTACAACGGTCCACATTGATGCTTGGAAGTGCCAACTCTCTCCATGGAGGAGCTTTTCAGTTTTTGTGCAATTGAGACATAACTTGGTCTATTCGCGTCTTTACCTACGAAACGTGCACGAAGGCTCAACTAGCAAGTTAGACTTTTAAGAGCACTAAATAGAGTACAACGGTCCACATTGATGCTTGGAATGCTCAACTCTCTCCATAGAGGAGCTTTTCACGTTTTTGTGCAATTTGAACTTAACTTGGTCTATTCGCATCTTTACCTTACGAAACGTGGCACGAAGGCTCAACTAGCAAGTTAGACTTTAAGAGCACTAAATAGAGTACAACGGTCCACATTGATGCTTTGAAGTGCTCAACTCTTCCATAGAGAGCTTTTCACTTTTTTGTGCAATTTGAGACGTAACTTGGTCTATTCGCGTCTTTACCTTACGAAACGTGGCACGAAGGCACAACTAGCAAGTTAGACTTTTAAGAGCACTAAATAGAGTACAACGGTCCACATTGATGCTTCGGAAGTGCTCAACTCTCTCCATAGAGGAGCTTTTCACGTTTTTGTGCAATTTGAGACATAACTTGGTCTATTCGCGTCTTTACCTTACGAAACGTGGCACGAAGGCTCAACTAGCAAGTTAGACTTTTAAGAGCACTAAATAGAGTACAACGGTCCACATTGATGCTTGGAAGTGCTCAACTCTCTCCATAGAGTAGCTTTACCGTTATTGGTCTATTTGCTCAACTAGCAAGTTAGACTTTTAAGAGCACTAAATAGAGTACAACGGTCCACATTGATGCTTTGGAAGTGCTCAACTCTCCATAGAGGAGCTTTTCACGTTTTTGTGCAATTGAGACATAACTTGGTCTATTCGGTCTTTACCTTACGAAACGTGGCACGAAGGCTCAACTAGCAAGTTAGACTTTAAGAGCACTAAATAGAGTACAACGGTCCACATTGATGCTTGGAATGCTCAACTCTCTCCATAGTAAAGCATTTCACGTTTTTGTGCAATTTGAGACTTAACTTGGTCTATTCGCATCTTTACCTTACGAAACGTGGCACGAAGGCTCAACTAGCAAGTTAGACTTTTAAGAGCACTAAATAGAGTACAACGGTCCACATTGATGCTTTACAATTGCTCAACTCTCTCCATTGAGGAGCATTTCACGTTTTTGCAATTTGAGACATAACTTGGTCAATTCGCATCTTTACCTTACGAAACGTGGCACGAAGGCTCAACTAGCAAGTTAGACTTTTAAGAGCACTCAATAGAGTACAACGGTCCACATTGATGCTTTGGAAGTGCTCAACTCTCTCCATAGAGGAGCTTTTCACTTTTTGTGCAAGTTGAGACGTAACTTGGTCTATTCGCGTCTTTGCCTTAGAAACGTGGCGCGAAGGCACAACTAGCAAGTTAGACTTTTAAGAGCACTAAATAGAGTACAACGGTCCACATTGATGCTTCGGAAGTGCTCAACTCTCTCCATAGAGAGCTTTTCACGTTTTTGTGCAATTTGAGACGTAACTTGGTCTATTCGCGTCTTTACCTTACGAAACGTGGCACGAAGGCTCAACAGCAAGTTAGACTTTTAAGAGCACTAATAGAGTACAACGGTCCACATTGATGCTTTGGAAGTGCCTAACTCTCTCCATAGAGGAGCTTTTCAGTTTTTGTGCAATTTGAGACATAACTGGTCTATTCGCGTCTTTACCTACGAAATGTGCACGAAGGCTCAACTAGCAAGTTAGACTTTTCAGAGCACTAAATAGAGTACAACGGTCCACGTTGATGCTTTGGAATTGCTCAACTCTCTCCATAGTAAGCTTTTCACGTTTTTGTGCAATTTCAGACTTAACTTGGTCTATTCGCATCTTTACCTTATGAAACGTGGCACGAAGGCTCAACTAGCAAGTTAGAATTTTAAGAGCACTCAATAGAGCACAACGGTCCACATTGATGCTTTGGAAGTGCTCAACTCTCTCCATAGAGAAGCTTTTCACTTTTTTGTGCAAGTTGGACGTAACTTGGTCTATTCGCGTCTTTACCTTAGGAAACGTGGCGCGAAGGCACAACTAGCAAGTTAGACTTTTACGAGCACTAAATAGAGTACAACGGTCCACATTGATGCTTCGGAAGTGCTCAACTCTCTCCTTAGAGGAGCTTTTTACGTTTTTGTGGAATTTGAGACATAACTTGGTCTATTCGCGTCTTTACCTTATGAAACGTGGCACGAAGGCTCAACTAGCAAGTTAGACTTTTAAGAGCACTAAATAGATTACAACGGTCCACATTGATGCTTTGGAAGTGCTCAACTCTCTCCATAGAGTAGCTTTACACGTTTTTGTGCAATTTGAGATATAACTTGGTCTATTTGGGTCTTTACCTTACGAAACGTGGCACGAATGCTCAACTAGCAAGTTAGACTTTTCAGAGCACTAAATAGAGTACAACGGTCCACATTGATGCTTTGGAAGTGCTCAACTCTCTCCATAGAGGTAGCTTTTCACGTTTTTGTGCAATTTGAGACATAACTTGGTCTATTGGGTCTTTACCTTACGAAACGTGGCACGAAGGCTCAACTAGCAAGTTAGACTTTTAAGAGCACTAAATAGAGTACAACGGTCCACATTGATGCTTCGGAAGTGCTCAACTCTCTCCATAGAGGAGCTTTTCACGTTTTTGTGCAATTTGAGACATAACTTGTCTATTCGCGTCTTTACCTTACGAAACGTGGCACGAAGGCTCAACTAGCAAGTTAGACTTTTAAGAGCACTAAATAGAGTACAACGGTCCACATTGATGCTTGGAAGTGCTCAACTCTCTCCATAGATAGCTTTTCACGTTTTTGTGCAATTTGAGACATAACTTGGTCTATTGGTCTTTACCTTACGAAACGTGGCACGAAGGCTCAACTAGCAAGTTAGACTTTTAAGAGCACTAAATAGAGTACAACGGTCCACATTGATGCTTGGAAGTGCTCAACTCTCTCCATAGAGGTAGCTTTTCACGTTTTTGTGCAATTTGAGACATAACTTGGTCTATTCGCGTCTTTACCTTACGAAACGTGGCACGAAGGCTCAACTAGCAAGTTAGACTTTTAAGAGCACTAAATAGAGTACAACGGTCCACATTGATGCTTCGGAAGTGCTCAACTCTCTCCATAGAGGTAGCTTTTCACGTTTTTGTGCAATTTGAGATATAACTTGGTCTATTCGGTCTTTACCTTACGAAACGTGGCACGAAGGCTCAACTAGCAAGTTAGACTTTTAAGAGCACTAAATAGAGTACAACGGTCCACATTGATGCTTGGAAGTGCTCAACTCTCTCCATAGAGGTAGCTTTTCACGTTTTGTGCAATTTGAGACATAACTTGGTCTATTCGGTCTTTACCTTACGAAACGTGGCACGAAGGCTCAACTAGCAAGTTAGACTTTTAAGAGCACTAAATAGAGTACAACGGTCCACATTGATGCTTCGGAAGTGCTCAACTCTCTCCATAGTAGATTTCACGTTTTTGTGCAATTTGAGACATAACTTGGTCTATTCGCTCTTTACCTTACGAAACGTGGCACGAAGGCTCAACTAGCAAGTTAGACTTTTAAGAGCACTAAATAGAGTACAACGGTCCACATTGATGCTTTGGAAGTGCTCAACTCTCTCCATAGAGAGCTTTTCACTTTTTTGTGCAATTGGACATAACTTGGTCTATTCGCGTCTTTACCTTACGAAACGTGGCACGAAGGCTCAACTAGCAAGTTAGACTTTTAAGAGCACTAAATAGAGTACAACGGTCCACATTGATGCTTCGGAAGTGCTCAACTCTCTCCATAGAGGAGCTTTTCACGTTTTTGTGCAATTTGAGACATAACTTGGTCTATTCGCGTCTTTACCTTATGAAACGTGGCACGAAGGCTCAACTAGCAAGTTAGACTTTTAAGAGCACTAAATAGAGTACAACGGTCCACATTGATGCTTGGAAGTGCTCAACTCTCTCCATAGAGGAGCTTTCACGTTTTTGTGCAATTTGAGACATAACTTGGTCTATTCGCGTCTTTACCTTACGAAACGTGGCACGAAGGCTCAACTAGCAAGTTAGACTTTTAAGAGCACTAAATAGAGTACAACGGTCCACATTGATGCTTTCGGAAGTGCTCAACTCTCTCCATAGAGGTAGCTTTTCACGTTTTTGTGCAATTTGAGACATAACTTGGTCTATTCGCGTCTTTACCTTACGAAACGTGGCACGAACAACTAGCAAGTTAGACTTTTAAGAGCACTAAATAGAGTACAACGGTCCACATTGATGCTTCGGAAGTGCTCAACTCTCTCCATAGAGGAGCTTTTCACGTTTTTGTGCAATTTGAGACATAACTTGGTCTATTCGCGTCTTTACCTTACGAAACGTGGCACGAAGGCTCAACTAGCAAGTTAGACTTTTAAGAGCACTAAATAGAGTACAACGGTCCACATTGATGCTTGGAAGTGCTCAACTCTCTCCATAGAGGAGCTTTTCACGTTTTTGTGCAAGTTGAGACGTAACTTGGTCTATTCGCGTCTTTACCTTGAAACGTGGCACGAAGGCTCAACTAGCAAGTTAGATTTAAGAGCACTAAATAGAGTACAACGGTCCACATTGATGCTTCGGAAGTGCTCAACTCTCCATAGAGAGCTTTTCACGTTTTTGTGCAATTTGAGACATAACTTGGTCTATTCGCGTCTTTACCTTACGAAACGTGGCACGAAGGCTCAACTAGCAAGTTAGACTTTTAAGAGCACTAAATAGAGTACAACGGTCCACATTGATGCTTCGGAAGTGCTCAACTCTCTCCATAGAGGGCTTTTCACGTTTTTGTGCAATTTGAGACGTTACTTGGTCTATTCGCATTTTTACCTTACGAAACGTGGCACGAAGGCTCAACTAGCAAGTTAGACTTTTAAGAGCACTAAATAGAGTACAACGGTCCACATTGATGCTTCGGAAGTGCTCAACTCTCTCCATAGAGGAGCTTTTCACGTTTTTGTGCAATTTGAGACATAACTTGGTCTATTCGCGTTTTACCTTACGAAACGTGGCACGAAGGCTCAACTAGCAAGTTAGACTTTTAAGAGCACTAAATAGAGTACAACGGTCCACATTGATGCTTCGGAAGTGCTCAACTCTCTCCATAGAGGTGCTTTTCACGTTTTTGTGCAATTTCAGACATAACTTGCTCTATTCGCGTCTTTACCTTACGAAACGTGGCACGAAGGCTCAACTAGCAAGTTAGACTTTTAAGAGCACTAAATAGAGTACAACGGTCCACATTGATGCTTCGGAAGTGCTCAACTCTCTCCATAGAGGAGCTTTTCACGTTTTTGTGCAAGTTGAGACGTAACTTGGTCTATTCGCGTCTTTACCTTACGACACGTGGCACGAAGGCTCAGCTAGCAAGTTAGACTTTTAAGAGCACTAAATAGAATACAACGGTCCACATTGATGCTTCGGAAGTGCTCAACTCTTCCATAGAGGAGTTTTCACGTTTTTGTGCAATTTGAGACATAACTTGGTCTATTCGCGTCTTTACCTTACGAAACGTGGCACGAAGGCTCAACTAGCAAGTTAGACTTTTAAGAGCACTAAATAGAGTACAACGGTCCACATTGATGCTTCGGAAGTGCTCAACTCTCTCCATAGAGGAGCTTTTCACGTTTTTGTGCAAGTTGAGATAACTTGGTCTATTCGCGTCTTTACCTTACGAAACGTGGCACGAAGGCTCAACTAGCAAGTTAGACTTTTAAGAGCACTAAATAGAGTACAACGGTCCACATTGATTTGGAAGTGCTCAACTCTCTCCATAGAGGAGCTTTTCACGTTTTTGTGCAAGTTGAGACGTAACTTGGTCTATTCGTGTCTTTACCTTAAACGTGGCACGAAGGCTCAACTAGCAAGTTAGACTTTTAAGAGCACTAAATAGAGTACAACGGTCCACATTGATGCTTCGGAATGCTCAACTATCTCCATAGAGGAGCTTTTCACGTTTTTGTGCAATTTGAGACATAACTTGGTCTATTCGCGTCTTTACCTTACGAAACGTGGCACGAAGGCTCAACTAGCAAGTTAGACTTTTAAGAGCACTAAATAGAGTACAACGGTCCACATTGATGCTTCGGAAGTGCTCAACTCTCTCCATAGAGGAGCTTTTCACGTTTTTGTGCAATTTGAGACATAACTTGTCTATTCGCGTCTTTACCTTACGAAACGTGGCACGAAGGCTCAACTAGCAAGTTAGACTTTTAAGAGCACTAAATAGAGTACAACGGTCCACATTGATGCTTCGGAAGTGCTCAACTCTCTCCATAGAGGTGCTTTTCACGTTTTTGTGCAAGTTGAGACGTAACTTGGTCTATTCGTCTTTACCTTACGAAACGTGGCACGAAGGCTCAACTAGCAAGTTAGACTTTTAAGAGCACTAAATAGAGTACAACGGTCCACATTGATGCTTCGGAATGCTCAACTATCTCCATAGAGGAGATTTTCACGTTTTTGTGCAATTTGAGACATAACTTGGTCTATTCGCGTCTTTACCTTACGAAACGTGGCACGAAGGCTCAACTAGCAAGTTAGACTTTTAAGAGCACTAAATAGAGTACAACGGTCCACATTGATGCTTCGGAAGTGCTCAACCTCTCCATAGAGGAGCTTTTCACGTTTTTGTGCAAGTTGAGACGTAACTTGGTCTATTCGCGTCTTTACCTTAAACGTGGCACGAAGGCTCAACTAGCAAGTTAGACTTTTAAGAGCACTAAATAGAGTACAACGGTCCACATTGATGCTTCGGAAGTGCTCAACTCTCTCCATAGAGGAGCTTTTCACGTTTTTGTGCAATTTGAGACGTAACTTGGTCTATTCGCGTCTTTACCTTACGAAACGTGGCACGAAGGCTCAACTAGCAAGTTAGACTTTTAAGAGCACTAAATAGAGTACAACGGTCCACATTGATGCTTCGGAAGTGCTCAACTCTCCATAGAGGTGCTTTTCACGTTTTTGTGCAATTTGAGACATAACTTGGTCTATTCGCGTTTTACCTTACGAAACGTGGCACGAAGGCTCAACTAGCAAGTTAGACTTTTAAGAGCACTAAATAGAGTACAACGGTCCACATTGATGCTTGGAAGTGCTCAACTCTCTCCATAGAGGAGCTTTTCACGTTTTTGTGCAAGTTGAGACGTAACTTGTCTATTCCGTTTTACCTTACGAAACGTGGCACGAAGGCTCAACTAGCAAGTTAGACTTTTAAGAGCACTAAATAGAGTACAACGGTCCACATTGATGCTTCGGAAGTGCTCAACTCTCTCCATAGAGGAGCTTTTCACGTTTTTGTGCAATTTGAGACATAACTTGCTATTCGTTTACCTTACGAAACGTGGCACGAAGGCTCAACTAGCAAGTTAGACTTTTAAGAGCACTAAATAGAGTACAACGGTCCACATTGATGCTTCGGAAGTGCTCAACTCTCTCCATAGAGGAGCTTTTCACGTTTTTGTGCAATTTGAGACATAACTTGGTCTATTCGCGTTTTACCTTACGAAACGTGGCACGAAGGCTCAACTAGCAAGTTAGACTTTTAAGAGCACTAAATAGAGTACAACGGTCCACATTGATGCTTCGGAAGTGCTCAACTCTCTCCATAGAGGTGCTTTTCACGTTTTTGTGCAATTTGAGACATAACTTGGTCTATTCGCGTTTTTACCTTACGAAACGTGGCACGAAGGCTCAACTAGCAAGTTAGACTTTTAAGAGCACTAAATAGAGTACAACGGTCCACATTGATGCTTCGGAAGTGCTCAACTCTCCATAGAGGAGCTTTTCACGTTTTTGTGCAATTTGAGACATAACTTGGTCTATTCGCGTCTTTACCTAACGAAACGTGGCACGAAGGCTCAGCTAGCAAGTTAGACTTTTAAGAGCACTAAATAGAGTACAACGGTCCACATTGATGCTTCGTAAGTGCTCAACTCTCTCCATAGAGGTGCTTTTCACGTTTTTGTGCAATTTGAGACATAACTTGTCTATTCGCGTCTTTACCTTACGAAACGTGGCACGAAGGCTCAACTAGCAAGTTAGACTTTTAAGAGCACTAAATAGAGTACAACGGTCCACATTGATGCTTCGGAAGTGCTCAACTCTCTCATAGAGGAGCTTTTCACGTTTTTGTGCAATTTGAGACATAACTTGCTATTCGCGTTTTTACCTTACGAAACGTGGCACGAAGGCTCAACTAGCAAGTTAGACTTTTAAGAGCACTAAATAGAGTACAACGGTCCACATTGATGCTTCGGAAGTGCTCAACTCTCTCCATAGAGGTGCTTTTCACGTTTTTGTGCAATTTGAGACATAACTTGGTCTATTCGCGTTCTTTACCTTACGAAACGTGGCACGAAGGCTCAACTAGCAAGTTAGACTTTTAAGAGCACTAAATAGAGTACAACGGTCCACATTGATGCTTCGGAAGTGCTCAACTCTCTCCATAGAGGTGCTTTTCACGTTTTTTGTGCAATTTGAGACATAACTTGTCTATTCGCGTTTTACCTTACGAAACGTGGCACGAAGGCTCAACTAGCAAGTTAGACTTTTAAGAGCACTAAATAGAGTACAACGGTCCACATTGATGCTTCGGAAGTGCTCAACTCTCTCCATAGAGGAGCTTTTCACGTTTTTGTGCAATTTGAGACATAACTTGTCTATTCGCGTTTTACCTTACGAAACGTGGCACGAAGGCTCAACTAGCAAGTTAGACTTTTAAGAGCACTAAATAGAGTACAACGGTCCACATTGATGCTTCGGAAGTGCTCAACTCTCTCCATAGAGGAGCTTTTCACGTTTTTGTGCAATTTGAGACATAACTTGTCTATTCGCGTCTTTACCTTACGAAACGTGGCACGAAGGCTCAACTAGCAAGTTAGACTTTTAAGAGCACTAAATAGAGTACAACGGTCCACATTGATGCTTCGGAAGTGCTCAACTCTCCATAGGGAGCTTTTCACGTTTTTGTGCAATTTGACATAACTTGGTCTATTCGCGTCTTTACCTTACGAAACGTGGCACGAAGGCTCAACTAGCAAGTTAGACTTTTAAGAGCACTAAATAGAGTACAACGGTCCACATTGATGCTTCGGAAGTGCTCAACTCTCTCCATAGAGGAGCTTTTCACGTTTTTGTGCAATTTGAGACATAACTTGGTCTATTCGCGTTTTACCTTACGAAACGTGGCACGAAGGCTCAACTAGCAAGTTAGACTTTTAAGAGCACTAAATAGAGTACAACGGTCCACATTGATGCTTCGGAAGTGCTCAACTCTCCATAGAGGAGCTTTTCACGTTTTTGTGCAATTTGAGACATAACTTGGTCTATTCGCGTCTTTACCTTACGAAACGTGGCACGAAGGCTCAACTAGCAAGTTAGACTTTTAAGAGCACTAAATAGAGTACAACGGTCCACATTGATGCTTCGGAAGTGCTCAACTCTCTCCATAGAGGAGCTTTTCACGTTTTTGTGCAATTTGAGACATAACTTGGTCTATTCGCGTCTTTACCTTACGAAACGTGGCACGAAGGCTCAACTAGCAAGTTAGACTTTTAAGAGCACTAAATAGAGTACAACGGTCCACATTGATGCTTCGGAAGTGCTCAACTCTCTCCATAGAGGTGCTTTTCACGTTTTTGTGCAATTTGAGACATAACTTGGTCTATTCGCGTCTTTACCTTACGAAACGTGGCACGAAGGCTCAACTAGCAAGTTAGACTTTTAAGAGCACTAAATAGAGTACAACGGTCCACATTGATGCTTCGGAAGTGCTCAACTCTCTCCATAGAGGAGCTTTTCACGTTTTTGTGCAATTTGAGACATAACTTGGTCTATTCGCGTCTTTACCTTACGAAACGTGGCACGAAGGCTCAACTAGCAAGTTAGACTTTTAAGAGCACTAAATAGAGTACAACGGTCCACATTGATGCTTCGGAAGTGCTCAACTCTCTCCATAGAGGAGCTTTTCACGTTTTTGTGCAATTTGAGACGTAACTTGGTCTATTCGCGTCTTTACCTTACGAAACGTGGCACGAAGGCTCAACTAGCAAGTTAGACTTTTAAGAGCACTAAATAGAGTACAACGGTCCACATTGATGCTTCGGAAGTGCTCAACTCTCTCCATAGAGGAGCTTTTCACGTTTTTGTGCAAGTTGAGACGTAACTTGGTCTATTCGTGTCTTTACCTTAGAAACGTGGCACGAAGGCTCAACTAGCAAGTTAGACTTTTAAGAGCACTAAATAGAGTACAACGGTCCACATTGATGCTTCGGAAATGCTCAACTCTCCATAGAGGAGCTTTTCACGTTTTTGTGCAAGTTGAGACGTAACTTGGTCTATTCGCGTCTTTACCTTACGAAACGTGGCACGAAGGCTCAACTAGCAAGTTAGACTTTTAAGAGCACTAAATAGAGTACAACGGTCCACATTGATGCTTCGGAAGTGCTCAACTTCTCCATAGAGGAGCTTTTCACGTTTTTGTGCAATTTGAGACATAACTTGGTCTATTCGCGTCTTTACCTTACTGAAACGTGGCACGAAGGCTCAACTAGCAAGTTAGACTTTTAAGAGCACTAAATAGAGTACAACGGTCCACATTGATGCTTCGGAAGTGCTCAACTATCTCCATAGAGGAGCTTTTCACGTTTTTGTGCAATTTGAGACATAACTTGCTCTATTCGCGTCTTTACCTTACGAAACGTGGCACGAAGGCTCAACTAGCAAGTTAGACTTTTAAGAGCACTAAATAGAGTACAACGGTCCACATTGATGCTTCGGAAATGCTCAACTATCTCGATAGAGGAGATTTTCATGTTTTTGTGCAATTTGAGACATAACTTGGTCTATTCGCGTCTTTACCTTACGAAACGTGGCACGAAGGCTCAACTAGCAAGTTAGACTTTTAAGAGCACTAAATAGAGTACAACGGTCCACATTGATGCTTCGGAAGTGGTCAACTCTCTCCATAGAGGAGCTTTTCACGTTTTTGTGCAATTTGAGACATAACTTGCTCTAGTCGCGTCTTTACCTTACGAAACGTGGCACGAAGGCTCAACTAGCAAGTTAGACTTTTAAGAGCACTAAATAGAGTACAACGGTCCACATTGATGCTTCGGAAGTGCTCAACTCTCTCCATAGAGGAGCTTTTCACGTTTTTGTGCAAGTTGAGACGTAACTTGGTCTATTCGCGTCTTTACCTTGAAACGTGGCACGAAGGCTCAACTAGCAAGTTAGACTTTTAAGAGCACTAAATAGAGTACAACGGTCCACATTGATGCTTCGGAAGTGCTCAACTCTCCATAGAGGAGTTTTCACGTTTTTGTGCAATTTGAGACATAACTTGGTCTATTCGCGTCTTTACCTTACGAAACGTGGCACGAAGGCTCAACTAGCAAGTTAGACTTTTAAGAGCACTAAATAGAGTACAACGGTCCACATTGATGCTTCGGAAGTGCTCAACTCTCTCCATAGAGGAGCTTTTCACGTTTTTGTGCAATTTGAGACGTAACTTGGTCTATTCGCGTCTTTACCTTACGAAACGTGGCACGAAGGCTCAACTAGCAAGTTAGACTTTTAAGAGCACTAAATAGAGTACAACGGTCCACATTGATTTGGAAGTGCTCAACTCTCTCCATAGAGGAGCTTTTCACGTTTTTGTGCAAGTTGAGACGTAACTTGGTCTATTCGCGTCTTTACCTTACGAAACGTGGCACGAAGGCTCAACTAGCAAGTTAGACTTTTAAGAGCACTAAATAGAGTACAACGGTCCACATTGATGCTTCGGAAGTGCTCAACTCTCTCCATAGAGGAGCTTTTCACGTTTTTGTGCAAGTTGAGACGTAACTTGGTCTATTCGCGTCTTTACCTTATAAACGTGGCACGAAGGCTCAACTAGCAAGTTAGACTTTTAAGAGCACTAAATAGAGTACAACGGTCCACATTGATGCTTCGGAAGTGCTCAACTCTCTCCATAGAGGAGCTTTTCACGTTTTTGTGCAATTTGAGACATAACTTGGTCTATTCGCGTCTTTACCTTACGAAACGTGGCACGAAGGCTCAACTAGCAAGTTAGACTTTTAAGAGCACTAAATAGAGTACAACGGTCCACATTGATGCTTCGGAATGCTCAACTCTCCATAGAGGAGCTTTTCACGTTTTTGTGCAATTTGAATAACTTGGTCTATTCGTGTCTTTACCTTACGAAACGTGGCACGAAGGCTCAACTAGCAAGTTAGACTTTTAAGAGCACTAAATAGAGTACAACGGTCCACATTGATGCTTCGGAAGTGCTCAACTCTCTCCATAGAGGAGCTTTTCACGTTTTTGTGCAAGTTGAGACGTAACTTGGTCTATTCGTGTCTTTACCTTAAACGTGGCACGAAGGCTCAACTAGCAAGTTAGACTTTTAAGAGCACTAAATAGAGTACAACGGTCCACATTGATGCTTCGGAAGTGCTCAACTCTCTCCATAGAGGAGCTTTTCACGTTTTTGTGCAAGTTGAGACGTAACTTGGTCTATTCGTCTTTACCTTATTAAACGTGGCACGAAGGCTCAACTAGCAAGTTAGACTTTTAAGAGCACTAAATAGAGTACAACGGTCCACATTGATGCTTCGGAATGCTCAACTCTCTCCATAGAGGAGCTTTTCACGTTTTTGTGCAATTTGAGACATAACTTGGTCTATTCGCGTCTTTACCTTACGAAACGTGGCACGAAGGCTCAACTAGCAAGTTAGACTTTTAAGAGCACTAAATAGAGTACAACGGTCCACATTGATGCTTCGGAATGCTCACTCTCCATAGAGGAGCTTTTCACGTTTTTGTGCAATTTGAGTAACTTGGTCTATTCGTGTCTTTACCTTACGAAACGTGGCACGAAGGCTCAACTAGCAAGTTAGACTTTTAAGAGCACTAAATAGAGTACAACGGTCCACATTGATGCTTCGGAAGTGCTCAACTCTCTCCATAGAGGAGCTTTTCACGTTTTTGTGCAAGTTGAGACGTAACTTGGTCTATTCGTGTCTTTACCTTATAAACGTGGCACGAAGGCTCAACTAGCAAGTTAGACTTTTAAGAGCACTAAATAGAGTACAACGGTCCACATTGATGCTTCGGAAGTGCTCAACTCTCTCCATAGAGGAGCTTTTCACGTTTTTGTGCAATTTGAGACATAACTTGGTCTATTCGCGTCTTTACCTTACGAAACGTGGCACGAAGGCTCAACTAGCAAGTTAGACTTTTAAGAGCACTAAATAGAGTACAACGGTCCACATTGATGCTTCGGAAGTGCTCAACTCTCTCCATAGAGGAGCTTTTCACGTTTTTGTGCAATTTGAGACATAACTTGGTCTACGCGTCTTTACCTTACGAAACGTGGCACGAAGGCTCAACTAGCAAGTTAGACTTTTAAGAGCACTAAATAGAGTACAACGGTCCACATTGATGCTTCGGAAGTGCTCAACTCTCTCCATAGAGGTGCTTTTCACGTTTTTGTGCAATTTGACATAACTTGTCTATTCCGTCTTTACCTTACGAAACGTGGCACGAAGGCTCAACTAGCAAGTTAGACTTTTAAGAGCACTAAATAGAGTACAACGGTCCACATTGATGCTTCGGAAGTGCTCAACTCTCTCCATAGAGGAGCTTTTCACGTTTTTGTGCAATTTGACATAACTTGGTCTATTCGCGTCTTTACCTTACGAAACGTGGCACGAAGGCTCAACTAGCAAGTTAGACTTTTAAGAGCACTAAATAGAGTACAACGGTCCACATTGATGCTTCGGAAGTGCTCAACTCTCCATAGAGGAGCTTTTCACGTTTTTGTGCAATTTGAGACATAACTTGGTCTATTCGTGTCTTTACCTTACGAAACGTGGCACGAAGGCTCAACTAGCAAGTTAGACTTTTAAGAGCACTAAATAGAGTACAACGGTCCACATTGATGCTTCGGAAGTGCTCAACTCTCTCCATAGAGGAGCTTTTCACGTTTTTGTGCAAGTTGAGACGTAACTTGGTATTCGCGTCTTTACCTTATGAAACGTGGCACGAAGGCTCAACTAGCAAGTTAGACTTTTAAGAGCACTAAATAGAGTACAACGGTCCACATTGATGCTTCGGAAGTGCTCAACTCTCTCCATAGAGGAGCTTTTCACGTTTTTGTGCAAGTTGAGACGTAACTTGGTCTATTCGGTCTTTACCTTATTAAACGTGGCACGAAGGCTCAACTAGCAAGTTAGACTTTTAAGAGCACTAAATAGAGTACAACGGTCCACATTGATGCTTCGGAAGTGCTCACTCTCCCATAGAGGAGCTTTTCACGTTTTTGTGCAAGTTAGAAGTAACTTGGTCTATTCGGTCTTTACCTTATGAAACGTGGCACGAAGGCTCAACTAGCAAGTTAGACTTTTAAGAGCACTAAATAGAGTACAACGGTCCACATTGATGCTTCGGAAGTGCTCAACTATCTCCATAGAGGAGCTTTTCACGTTTTTGTGCAATTTGAGACATAACTTGGTCTATTCGCGTCTTTACCTTACGAAACGTGGCACGAAGGCTCAACTAGCAAGTTAGACTTTTAAGAGCACTAAATAGAGTACAACGGTCCACATTGATGCTTCGGAAGTGCTCAACTCTCTCCATAGAGGAGCTTTTCACGTTTTTGTGCAATTTGAGACATAACTTGGTCTATTCGCGTCTTTACCTTAAAACGTGGCACGAAGGCTCAACTAGCAAGTTAGACTTTTAAGAGCACTAAATAGAGTACAACGGTCCACATTGATGCTTGGAATGCTCAACTCTTCCATAGAGGAGCTTTTCACGTTTTTGTGCAATTTGAGACATAACTTGGTCTATTCGCGTCTTTACCTTAAAACGTGGCACGAAGGCTCAACTAGCAAGTTAGACTTTTAAGAGCACTAAATAGAGTACAACGGTCCACATTGATGCTTCGGAAGTGCTCAACTCTCCATAGAGGAGGCTTTTCACGTTTTTGTGCAATTTGAGACATAACTTGGTCTATTCGCGTCTTTACCTTACGAAACGTGGCACGAAGGCTCAACTAGCAAGTTAGACTTTTAAGAGCACTAAATAGAGTACAACGGTCCACATTGATGTTTGGAAGTGCTCAACTCTCTCCATAGAGGAGCTTTTCACGTTTTTGTGCAAGTTGAGACGTAACTTGGTCTATTCGCGTCTTTACCTTACGAAACGTGGCACGAAGGCTCAACTAGCAAGTTAGACTTTTAAGAGCACTAAATAGAGTACAACGGTCCACATTGATGCTTTGGAAGTGCTCAACTCTCTCCATAGAGGAGCTTTTCACGTTTTTGTGCAAGTTGAGATAACTTGGTCTACACGTGTCTTTACCTTACGAAACGTGGCACGAAGGCTCAACTAGCAAGTTAGACTTTTAAGAGCACTAAATAGAGTACAACGGTCCACATTGATGCTTCGGAAGTGCTCAACTCTCTCCATAGAGGAGCTTTTCACGTTTTTGTGCAAGTTGAGACGTAACTTGGTCTATTCGTGTCTTTACCTTAAACGTGGCACGAAGGCTCAACTAGCAAGTTAGACTTTTAAGAGCACTAAATAGAGTACAACGGTCCACATTGATGCTTCGGAATGCTCAACTCTCCATAGAGGAGATTTTCATGTTTTTGTGCAATTTGAGACATAACTTGGTCTATTCGCGTCTTTACCTTACGAAACGTGGCACGAAGGCTCAACTAGCAAGTTAGACTTTTAAGAGCACTAAATAGAGTACAACGGTCCACATTGATGCTTTGGAATTGCTCAACTCTCTCCATAGAGGAGCTTTTCACGTTTTTGTGCAAGTTGAGAAGTAACTTGGTCTATTCGTGTCTTTACCTTACGAAACGTGGCACGAAGGCTCAACTAGCAAGTTAGACTTTTAAGAGCACTAAATAGAGTACAACGGTCCACATTGATGCTTCGGAATGCTCAACTATCTCCATAGAGGAGCTTTTCACGTTTTTGTGCAATTTGAGACATAACTTGGTCTATTCGGTCTTTACCTTACGAAACGTGGCACGAAGGCTCAACTAGCAAGTTAGACTTTTAAGAGCACTAAATAGAGTACAACGGTCCACATTGATGCTTCGGAAGTGCTCAACTCTCCATAGAGGAGCTTTTCACGTTTTTGTGCAATTTGAGACATAACTTGGTCTATTCGTCGCTTTACCTTACG
This sequence comes from Tripterygium wilfordii, assembly GCF_013401445.1. Classification (NCBI taxonomy): domain Eukaryota; kingdom Viridiplantae; phylum Streptophyta; class Magnoliopsida; order Celastrales; family Celastraceae; genus Tripterygium; species Tripterygium wilfordii. The sequence continues at coordinate 67,869 of NW_024056153.1, forward strand.
AAACGTGGCACGAAGGCTCAACTAGCAAGTTAGACTTTTAAGAGCACTAAATAGAGTACAACGGTCCACATTGATGCTTCGGAAGTGCTCAACTCTCTCATGGAGGAGCTTTTCACGTTTTTGTGCAATTTGAGACATAACTTGGTCTATTCGCGTCTTTACCTTACGAAACGTGGCACGAAGGCTCAACTAGCAAGTTAGACTTTTAAGAGCACTAAATAGAGTACAACGGTCCACATTGATGCTTCGGAAGTGCTCAACTCTCCATAGAGGAGCTTTTCACGTTTTTGTGCAATTTGAGACATAACTTGGTCTATTCGCGTCTTTACCTTACGAAACGTGGCACGAAGGCTCAACTAGCAAGTTAGACTTTTAAGAGCACTAAATAGAGTACAACGGTCCACATTGATGCTTCGGAAGTGCTCAACTCTCCATAGAGGAGCTTTTCACGTTTTTGTGCAAGTTGAGACGTAACTTGGTCTATTCGCGTCTTTACCTTACGAAACGTGGCACGAAGGCTCAACTAGCAAGTTAGACTTTTAAGAGCACTAAATAGAGTACAACGGTCCACATTGATGCTTCGGAAGTGCTCAACTTCTCCATAGAGGAGCTTTTCAAGTTTTTGTGCAAGTTGAGACGTAACTTGGTCTACTCGCGTCTTTACCTTACGAAACGTGGAACGAAGGCTCAACTGGCAAGTTAGACTTTTAAGAGCACTAAATAGAGTACAACGGTCCACATTAATGCTTCGGAAGTGCTCAACTCTCTCCATAGAGGAGCTTTTCACGTTTTTGTGCAAGTTGAGACGTAACTTGGTCTACACGCGTCTTTACCTTATGAAACGTGGCACGAAGGCTCAACTAGCAAGTTAGACTTTTAAAAGCACTAAATAGAGTACAACGGTCCACATTGATGCTTCGGAAGTGCTCAACTCTCTCCATAGAGGAGCCTTTCACGTTTTTGTGCAAGTTGAGACGTAACTTGGTCTATTTGTGTCTTTACCTTATTAAACGTGGCACGAAGGCTCAACTGGCAAGTTAGACTTTTAAAAGCACTAAATAGAGTACAACGGTCCACATTGATGCTTCGGAAGTGCTCAACTCTCTCCATAGAGGAGCTTTTCACGTTTTTGTGCAAGTTGAGACGTAACTTGGTCTATTCGCGTCTTTACCTTACGAAACGTGGCACGAAGGCTCAACTAGCAAGTTAGACTTTTAAGAGCACTAAATAGAGTACAACGGTCCACATTGATGCTTAATGCTCAACTATCTCCATAGAGGAGATTTTCACGTTTTTGTGCAATTTGAGACATAACTTGGTCTATTCGTGTCTTTACCTTACGAAACGTGGCACGAAGGCTCAACTAGCAAGTTAGACTTTTAAGAGCACTAAATAGAGTACAACGGTCCACATTGATGCTTCGGAAGTGCTCAACTCTCTCCATAGAGGAGCTTTTCACGTTTTTGTGCAATTTGAGACGTAACTTGGTCTATTCGCGTCTTTACCTTACGAAACGTGGCACGAAGGCTCAACTAGCAAGTTAGACTTTTAAGAGCACTAAATAGAGTACAACGGTCCACATTGATGCTTCGGAAGTGCTCAACTCTCTCCATAGAGGAGCTTTTCACGTTTTTGTGCAATTTGAGACATAACTTGGTCTATTCGTGTCTTTACCTTACGAAACGTGGCACGAAGGCTCAACTAGCAAGTTAGACTTTTAAGAGCACTAAATAGAGTACAACGGTCCACATTGATGCTTCGGAAGTGCTCAACTCTCCATAGAGGAGCTTTTCACGTTTTTGTGCAATTTGAACATAACTTGTCTATTCGCGTCTTTACCTTACGAAACGTGGCACGAAGGCTCAACTAGCAAGTTAGACTTTTAAGAGCACTAAATAGAGTACAACGGTCCACATTGATGCTTCGGAAGTGCTCAACTCTCTCCATAGAGGAGCTTTTCACGTTTTTGTGCAATTTGAGACATAACTTGGTCTATTCGCGTCTTTACCTTACGAAACGTGGCACGAAGGCTCAACTAGCAAGTTAGACTTTTAAGAGCACTAAATAGAGTACAACGGTCCACATTGATGCTTCGGAAGTGCTCAACTCTCTCCATAGAGGAGCTTTTCACGTTTTTGTGCAAGTTGAGACGTAACTTGGTCTATTCGTGTCTTTACCTTAAAACGTGGCACGAAGGCTCAACTAGCAAGTTAGACTTTTAAGAGCACTAAATAGAGTACAACGGTCCACATTGATGCTTCGGAAGTGCTCAACTCTCTCCATAGAGGAGCTTTTCACGTTTTTGTGCAATTTGAGACATAACTTGGTCTATTCGCGTCTTTACCTTACGAAACGTGGCACGAAGGCTCAACTAGCAAGTTAGACTTTTAAGAGCACTAAATAGAGTACAACGGTCCACATTGATGCGGAATGCTCACTCTCCATAGAGGAGCTTTTCACGTTTTTGTGCAATTTGAGATAACTTGGTCTATTCGCGTCTTTACCTTACGAAACGTGGCACGAAGGCTCAACTAGCAAGTTAGACTTTTAAGAGCACTAAATAGAGTACAACGGTCCACATTGATGCTTCGGAATGCTCAACTTCTCCATAGAGGAGATTTTCACGTTTTTGTGCAATTTGAGACATAACTTGGTCTATTCGCGTCTTTACCTTACGAAACGTGGCACGAAGGCTCAACTAGCAAGTTAGACTTTTAAGAGCACTAAATAGAGTACAACGGTCACATTGATGCTTCGGAAGTGCTCAACCTCTCCATAGAGGAGCTTTTCACGTTTTTGTGCAATTTGAGACATAACTTGGTCTATTCGTCTTTACCTTACGAAACGTGGCACGAAGGCTCAACTAGCAAGTTAGACTTTTAAGAGCACTAAATAGAGTACAACGGTCCACATTGATGCTTCGGAAGTGCTCAACTCTCTCATAGAGGAGCTTTTCACGTTTTTGTGCAATTTGAGACATAACTTGGTCTATTCGTGTCTTTACCTTACGAAACGTGGCACGAAGGCTCAACTAGCAAGTTAGACTTTTAAGAGCACTAAATAGAGTACAACGGTCCACATTGATGCTTCGGAAGTGCTCAACTCTCTCCATAGAGGAGCTTTTCACGTTTTTGTGCAATTTGAGACATAACTTGGTCTATTCGCGTCTTTACCTTACGAAACGTGGCACGAAGGCTCAACTAGCAAGTTAGACTTTTAAGAGCACTAAATAGAGTACAACGGTCCACATTGATGCTTGGAATGCTCAACTCTCTCCATAGAGGAGCTTTTCACGTTTTTGTGCAAGTTGAGATAACTTGGTCTATTCGCGTCTTTACCTTACGAAACGTGGCACGAAGGCTCAACTAGCAAGTTAGACTTTTAAGAGCACTAAATAGAGTACAACGGTCCACATTGATGCTTCGGAAGTGCTCAACTATCTCCATAGAGGAGCTTTTCACGTTTTTGTGCAATTTGAGACTAACTTGGTCTACGCGTCTTTACCTTATGAAACGTGGCACGAAGGCTCAACTAGCAAGTTAGACTTTTAAAAGCACTAAATAGAGTACAACGGTCCACATTGATGCTTCGGAAGTGCTCAACTCTCTCCATAGAGGAGCTTTTCACGTTTTTGTGTGCAAGTTGAGACGTAACTTGGTCTATTCGTGTCTTTACCTTAAACGTGGCACGAAGGCTCAACTAGCAAGTTAGACTTTTAAGAGCACTAAATAGAGTACAACGGTCCACATTGATGCTTCGGAATGCTCAACTCTCCATAGAGGAGCTTTTCACGTTTTTGTGCAATTTGAGACATAACTTGGTCTATTCGCGTCTTTACCTTACGAAACGTGGCACGAAGGCTCAACTAGCAAGTTAGACTTTTAAGAGCACTAAATAGAGTACAACGGTCCACATTGATGCTTCGGAATGCTCAACTCTCTCCATAGAGGAGCTTTTCACGTTTTTGTGCAATTTGAGACATAACTTGGTCTATTCGGTCTTTACCTTACGAAACGTGGCACGAAGGCTCAACTAGCAAGTTAGACTTTTAAGAGCACTAAATAGAGTACAACGGTCCACATTGATGCTTCGGAAGTGCTCAACTCTCCATAGAGGAGCTTTTCACGTTTTTGTGCAATTTGAGACATAACTTGGTCTATTCGCGTCTTTACCTTACGAAACGTGGCACGAAGGCTCAACTAGCAAGTTAGACTTTTAAGAGCACTAAATAGAGTACAACGGTCCACATTGATGCTTCGGAAGTGCTCAACTCTCCATAGAGGAGCTTTTCACGTTTTTGTGCAATTTGAGACATAACTTGGTCTATTCGCGTCTTTACCTTACGAAACGTGGCACGAAGGCTCAACTAGCAAGTTAGACTTTTAAGAGCACTAAATAGAGTACAACGGTCCACATTGATGCTTCGGAAGTGCTCAACTCTCTCATAGAGGAGCTTTTCACGTTTTTGTGCAATTTGAGACATAACTTGGTCTATTCGTGTCTTTACCTTACGAAACGTGGCACGAAGGCTCAACTAGCAAGTTAGACTTTTAAGAGCACTAAATAGAGTACAACGGTCCACATTGATGCTTCGGAAGTGCTCAACTCTCTCCATAGAGGAGCTTTTCACGTTTTTGTGCAAGTTGAGACGTAACTTGGTCTATTCGCGTCTTTACCTTACGAAACGTGGCACGAAGGCTCAACTAGCAAGTTAGACTTTTAAGAGCACTAAATAGAGTACAACGGTCCACATTGATGCTTCGGAAGTGCTCAACTCTCTCCATAGAGGAGCTTTTCACGTTTTTGTGCAAGTTGAGACGTAACTTGGTCTATTCGTGTCTTTACCTTAAACGTGGCACGAAGGCTCAACTAGCAAGTTAGACTTTTAAGAGCACTAAATAGAGTACAACGGTCCACATTGATGCTTCGGAATGCTCAACTCTCTCCATAGAGGAGCTTTTCACGTTTTTGTGCAAGTTGAGACATAACTTGGTCTATTCGTGTCTTTACCTTACGAAACGTGGCACGAAGGCTCAACTAGCAAGTTAGACTTTTAAGAGCACTAAATAGAGTACAACGGTCCACATTGATGCTTCGGAATGCTCAACTATCTCCATAGAGGAGCTTTTCACGTTTTTGTGCAATTTGAGACATAACTTGGTCTATTCGCGTCTTTACCTTACGAAACGTGGCACGAAGGCTCAACTAGCAAGTTAGACTTTTAAGAGCACTAAATAGAGTACAACGGTCCACATTGATGCTTCGGAAGTGCTCAACTCTCTCCATAGAGGAGCTTTTCACGTTTTTGTGCAAGTTGAGACGTAACTTGGTCTATTCGTGTCTTTACCTTAAAACGTGGCACGAAGGCTCAACTAGCAAGTTAGACTTTTAAGAGCACTAAATAGAGTACAACGGTCCACATTGATGCTTCGGAATGCTCAACTCTCCATAGAGGAGCTTTTCACGTTTTTGTGCAATTTGAGACATAACTTGGTCTATTCGTGTCTTTACCTTACGAAACGTGGCACGAAGGCTCAACTAGCAAGTTAGACTTTTAAGAGCACTAAATAGAGTACAACGGTCCACATTGATGCTTCGGAAGTGCTCAACTTCTCCATAGAGGAGATTTTCACGTTTTTGTGCAATTTGAGACATAACTTGGTCTATTCGCGTCTTTACCTTACGAAACGTGGCACGAAGGCTCAACTAGCAAGTTAGACTTTTAAGAGCACTAAATAGAGTACAACGGTCCACATTGATGCTTCGGAAGTGCTCAACTCTCTCCATAGAGGAGCTTTTCACGTTTTTGTGCAATTTGAGACATAACTTGGTCTATTCGCGTCTTTACCTTACAAACGTGGCACGAAGGCTCAACTAGCAAGTTAGACTTTTAAGAGCACTAAATAGAGTACAACGGTCCACATTGATGCTTGGAAGTGCTCAACTCTCCATAGAGGAGCTTTTCACGTTTTTGTGCAAGTTGAGACGTAACTTGGTCTATTCCGTCTTTACCTTACGAAACGTGGCACGAAGGCTCAACTAGCAAGTTAGACTTTTAAGAGCACTAAATAGAGTACAACGGTCCACATTGATGCTTCGGAAGTGCTCAACTCCTAGAGGAGTTTTCACGTTTTTGTGCAATTTGAGACATAACTTGGTCTATTCGCGTCTTTACCTTACGAAACGTGGCACGAAGGCTCAACTAGCAAGTTAGACTTTTAAGAGCACTAAATAGAGTACAACGGTCCACATTGATGCTTGGAAGTGCTCAACTCTCTCCATAGAGGAGCTTTTCACGTTTTTGTGCAATTTGAGACGTAACTTGGTCTACTCGCGTCTTTACCTTACGAAACGTGGCACGAAGGCTCAACTAGCAAGTTAGACTTTTAAGAGCACTAAATAGAGTACAACGGTCCACATTGATGCTTCGGAAGTGCTCAACTCTCCATAGAGAGCTTTTCACGTTTTTGTGCAAGTTGAGACGTAACTTGGTCTACGTGTCTTTACCTTATGAAACGTGGCACGAAGGCTCAACTAGCAAGTTAGACTTTTAAAGCACTAAATAGAGTACAACGGTCCACATTGATGCTTCGGAAGTGCTCAACTCTCCATAGAGGAGCTTTTCACGTTTTTGTGCAAGTTGAGACGTAACTTGGTCTATTCGCGTCTTTACCTTAAAACGTGGCACGAAGGCTCAACTAGCAAGTTAGACTTTTAAGAGCACTAAATAGAGTACAACGGTCCACATTGATGCTTCGGAATGCTCAACTATCTCCATAGAGGAGATTTTCATGTTTTTGTGCAATTTGAGACATAACTTGGTCTATTCGCCTTTACCTTACGAAACGTGGCACGAAGGCTCAACTAGCAAGTTAGACTTTTAAGAGCACTAAATAGAGTACAACGGTCCACATTGATGCTTGGAATTGCTCAACTCTCTCCATAGAGGAGCTTTTCACGTTTTTGTGCAATTTGAGACATAACTTGGTCTATTCGTGTCTTTACCTTATGAAACGTGGCACGAAGGCTCAACTAGCAAGTTAGACTTTTAAGAGCACTAAATAGAGTACAACGGTCCACATTGATGCTTCGGAAATGCTCAACTATCTCCATAGAGGAGATTTTCATGTTTTTGTGCAATTTGAGACATAACTTGGTCTATTCGCGTCTTTACCTTACGAAACGTGGCACGAAGGCTCAACTAGCAAGTTAGACTTTTAAGAGCACTAAATAGAGTACAACGGTCCACATTGATGCTTCGGAAGTGCTCAACGCTCTCCATAGAGGAGCTTTTCACGTTTTTGTTGAATTTGAGACATAACTTGGTCTATTCGTCGCTTTACCTTACGAAACATGACACGAAGGCTCAACTAGCAAGTTAGACTTTTAAGAGCACTAAATAGAGTACAACGGTCCACATTGATGCTTCGGAAGTGCTCAACTCTCATAGAGGAGCTTTTCATTTTTGTGAATTTGAGACATAACTTGGTCTATTCGTGTCTTACCTTACGAAACGTGGCACGAAGGCTCAACTAGCAAGTTAGACTTTTAAGAGCACTAAATAGAGTACAACGGTCCACATTGATGCTTTAGAAGTGCTCAACTCTCCATACAGGAGGCTTTTCACGTTTTTGTGCAATTTGAGACATAACTTGGTCTATTCGCGTCTTTACCTAACGAAACGTGGCACGAAGGCTCAACTAGCAAGTTAGACTTTTAAGAGCACTAAATAGAGTACAACGCTCCATATTGACGCTTCGA